>NC_060173.1:81224641-81301378 GCF_021184085.1 Oncorhynchus gorbuscha
TTAGGTACCGATATGATATGTATCGCGATTCGACACTGCAATTTGATTGCAATTCAATATTTCAAACATATTGCTCACAGCAAGAACTAGCAAATCTAGTGCAGTCCTTGAAGAGGAGATGCACTGCAGTACTTAATGCAGCTGGTGGCCACATCAGATACTGACTGTTGCTTTAGATTTTTACCCCCCCCCCCCTCTCCTTTGTTCAGGGACACATTCCATTTCTGCTAGTCACATGTCTGTGGAACTTGTCCAGTTTATGTCTCAGTTGTGGAATCTTATGTTCTACAAATATTTACTTGAATATTTATGTTAAGTTTGCTGAAAATACACGGGGTTGACTTTTCCTTTTTTGCTGAGTTTATATATATATATATATATTTTTTTTTAAGTTGATACTTGGGAGTCAGAAAGATACAATATTGTCAAAAATGAATATTGTGATATGTAACTGTATCCATTTTATTCTCCATCACTAATATTTAGCCTCCAATGGAGGTGAAAGCAGCAAATGAAATTCAGCCCAAACTGAAAAAAAGCTATTTGAGAAAAAAACAAAAATGTTATACTGAGAAATGATTTGCAACTGCCTAAAGGTGTTTTCGAATGAGTAGCTCATCTCTGGCACTCTATGAGGTGAATTGTCCACCGCCAACTGAATGACAAAAAGCAGGAGAAAGAACAATGCTGCATTATCCATGCAGGAGGCCATTTCCTACACACTTCTGATAATTGAGATGAAAACAAGCACCAAAAGAATTCTAGCTGTGTGACGACCCTCTCTCTCTCCAATCAATGTAACTCTGTTTTGATTGCTCTGTGACATAATCGTCACATCTTCTTTCACTGATTTCATCTCATAAGCATTGCCTGGACATGCTAATTTATTTCTGTACTAGGGCGATTCCCTGTAAAAGATACCTGAGCATGCATCGATCTCTCTTCCACCGCTTGAAGCAGACATTGCCCTCAGCATGCCACTGTCACATGTGAAACCTGCAGTATCACAGCATTTCAGAGTGGAGAAGCTCAGCCTGGTGCGTCAGCATCTGGATGAAATCCGGGAATTGCAGTATGCTATCAGTTGCGTTGAGGACGACAACCAGTACCATCCTGAAGTGTGCAGAGTACGCGAGGAACTGTCCACCACTGTCAATATAAGACATAAGGAACCTGCAGAAGGAGCTACAAGATCTAAGGCAGGAATTGGTCAGCCACCACCACCAACTCCTTAATTTCAGTATAAACCAAGGACCCAGTAAACTGTTGAACAAGGACCCATCAACAAACCAAACCATCCAACCAATCCAACTCAGCTGACCCCCTCCACCCCAGTCTCACAGCCCGTGATTGCTCCTACTCCTGCCATCCTCCACAGAGAAGAAGAGAAGAAGCCTGACATTGTTTTGATGATGGATTCCAATGGAAAATGAAGAGCGAAAAAAAGAGTGGTGGCAAAGTTGTGGTGCACCACATCTGAGAGCCAAGGAGCTCCTGACCGTGGCCCAGCTTGGTTCACTGAGCCTTATCATTGTACATACTGGAACCAATGACCTGCATGCTCAACAGGAGATGGTGGTTACATCACTTGGGAGGGTGTTGGAGCGGGCCTCTACCACCTTCCCTGATGTGATGATTGTAATATCCACCCTGCACCGGAGGAGAGATATTCAAACCTGCCACCATCTAGAGGATAAATGCCAGCTTCTCCTGGCACTGTGATAAATGACCAAATGTAAAATTGGCCCAACTTACAACCCGTAGTTTGGACTGCCTGTATGATAATGTACATTTGCTCAAAGAGGCTGTCCCCACCTTCGCCAGGATGTTGCTCTGGGTGGCCAGTCCACCTCACCCCACAGGAGCAGCAGACCAGCCACTGAGACAAATCAGACGCACGTTTAGACCTGCATCCAGTGGCACCTCACAGAGACTGGAGAACAGCCAGCAACACTGCCCACCCCACCACCTTTTACCACTTATCTCCCAGGAACTGCATGCAGATACACTGAAGCTATGCTCAAGCCGTACGCAGTCAGAGGCCCCACACAGAGTTTGGAGCATCGCCGGCCACACTGCCCTCCACACCACCCTCTTCAATTCCCCTTACAAACTCCTTCCCATGTTACCAGACCAGGCCTGCCTAAGCACAGCACAACCAGACCCGCCTCAGCACAGCACAACTAGACCTAGCCCCATCACAGCACAGCTCTACCAGGCCCATCTCAACTCAGCTATACAGTACACTGCACCGACCACTACCCTAGGGTCTGGCAAAACACTGTTGAGGGTAGTGCACCACATGCTGCAGTACACACCATGTACTCTTCAGATCATCAACACTCATATGCTGAGAGTTTGGAGTTTCATCAGCCACACTGCCCTCCGCATCACCCTCCTCAAATCCCCCACAATATCCTCCCAGGCTAGGTTTGGTTACCCTCCCTGATCCCATCCCCAGGACAGGCCTGGGACCATAGAAATAAAAATGAATAGAATGGGCTTGGAAGCTCCTAACCCTAGCAACTGACTGCTAAACTTGTGTGTACACTTGCAATGGCTTCCTGGTATTGTGATGCAATAATGTCCATGGTATTAAGACATTTTCTATTAATTGATGACGGATTGCCACAGTAATGTGGGATGTTCATTCAAATAATGCTAACTGATGTGGCTCCCGCAAAGTACTTTTTGTAACGTCAGTATGTCCATTTTATGTAACATCAATAATGCTTCTTATTTGCTTTATTTCTCCAACATGTCAACATTAGCAAGAGGCACTATAGGCAGAGACACGTTTCATTTATATTTGGTTTGTTCATTCTGTGAGACATTTAAGTTGTGATTTTGCATGCACATTCGCTGGAATCTACCACTTTCGAGTTTTGTTGATGTATTGCCAGGACATGTGTAATCACACACACCTTCATGCCACAGCACTCACCAGGACTCCGGCGACGATGGATGCAAGGGTATTTCTCCTCTCCCCCCAGTCAATGCACTCACACTCCGGCATGCGGAAGTTGTCCAAGAACCCTGCCATCTTCAGCCCTTCTGACCCCTGTGGTCAAACCTTACTGTTGTCTCAGTCAATCTCTAATGTTCCTTAGATAGGTAGGTAGCCCTCAGACTGTTGACACCGACACAGATGAACGTTAAACAGTAATCTGCTGTGCTGCTTCTGTACACTTGACCCTCTGGGATTGGTTTGTCAATCAATCGAGTTTGTTGCCTACAAAAACAAGGAGGTAGGATTATTGATTCTGTATCAAACTCCAATATTCACATCAAGCCCCTAACGTTACACTTGATCGAGGTAGGTCTAGAAACTTTCTTGGCCAGCTTCAATATGGTAATCATATTGCACTCTAGGTGGAACTTTCCACACAATGTTTACCTATCCAATCCGTTTTATCCATTGGGGTACATAGCTAGCCATTTAGCAAATACTATTGGCTGTGGGAAGAGCATAGGCAATGTGACAACAATAAGTGCCAGCAAAAGTTAGGTAGTTAGCTAGCTAGTTAGCTGTTTACAGCAACAGACTAACGTTAGTTAATATAGATAACGTTATTTAGCCAGCTAGTTAAACCTACAAATGTCAAGAGAGCCATGAGTAGCACGTAAATCTTACATTGCGAACTCAACCGCAAAACAGTGAAATATTGTATTATTTTAATTAACAGAATAAATAAAAGCTAACCAGGTTTGTTTCATCTATTTATCTAACGTTATCTAACTGTTAACGGTTGCTAACTTATCAGATAACGTTAGTTATTATTATTTTGCACTGATGCAGTGCGCTGCTCTGGTCCACCTATCCAACAAACAGGCGCTTTCGGGCAAAAAAGTGCGTATACATGTCTTGAATGTAACCATATTACTCGTAGAAAATATAATTTTGCTCACCTCAATTGCAATGTTTTCAGTTTCATTTAGCTAGCTGTGCTACAACGACAAGGGTGAAGCGACGTTGTATCAGGAAGCGTGCTAACCAATCAAAGTAAGGCAATCACAGCAAAGTGACCAATCAATTTTCGCTTATAGAAAAGTGAACGTAAAGTGTCATTTGTAGTGCAGGAATGTGGGGTGAAAGTCAGGAAACGTATTACAGATCATCTAGCTGTATATACAGCAGAGCTGATGGCCATACTGTTGGCCTTGCAGTGGGTAGAGTAAGTCAAGCCAGACAGAGTAGTTATTTGCTCTAATTCATGTGCAGTGCTAAGGGGTCTCCAGTCCTTTATATCACGTAGCAGACAAGACCTGCTTCATGAGGTGCTACAAACAGGAGTAAACAAATGGGTATACAGATAATATTTACATGGGGAAAAAAGGGGCCAAACCCTAAGTTAAATAGTAAACAAATCGTAATAATGTGTAAATGTCAAGTGTGCTGTCCTAGTGGCACACATCAATAACATTCATCAGTACAGATACAAAATGCTTCAGAGGCAATCATAACAGGTGACATCGTATGATTAACCTGGACTTTGACTATCCTTCCCTCTCTTCAAGTCATGCCTGTGCAGTGCACACCACACTCCTCCCAATGAGTCATGCCATTAGGGGGTTGGTCAGGGGAGGGGTTAACATTTGTTTTGACATAGAGAAGCCACCGCAGTTGACAGTGCTGGAGAGACTAAAACACGGCTTTTTGTATTTCATCAGACAATTTAGCTAACTACGTTGTGTATCTGCGACATCTCCGTGTGAAATGGTGTGACTGATCATCAACTGTGAGTCTCTTTTCAAATATCTGCTACTAAATTCACATTGTATTAGATATACCAGAGACTTATATTTACCCAATATAAGGCTCTGAGATAGCTAGGCTATGTCGGTGATAGCAACATGAAAATGCATAATGACTAGATAAGTTCTCCTTGAGGCTTGGCAGTGTTTTCCTGCCTTGGTTTTACAGTCAGCATTACAGCAGTGCCTTCCCTTCCCTGTCTGATACACATTCCCTCTGCAACTACCCACTTGTATAAACACGTCAAAACAAGTGTACAGTAAATAGGTCTTGTGACTTGCTGAGTTAATTGCAACTTGGGTGGAGTTGTCGTAAAGGCCATGAGGCTTATGTGGAAAGAACAGAAGAGATGGGAAGAGGATTCCGATTGAGACAAAGAGACAGGGTCTATTAGAGTTTGCGACACGCTGTTTTCACGCCACTTTGATACAGTTAACCCTAACCCTTTCCCAACCTTAATCTAATTATTCTTACCTGCTACGTTAATTATCCCAACCTGCTGTGTAAGTTCTCCTAACTTGCTACGGAAAAGTAACTTCAGGTCGTAGCTGTATCAAAGTGGCGTGAAAATAGTGTTTCTCATTAGAGTTTGCAACTGAAGCATGAGTCAGCATATTTCTAAAATTAATAATACCGAAGGCCATATGCCTTCAGTATTCCCCATTCAAACCTGTATATTTTGTCATTATGAAGTACTTTTAAACCCATGAAATATGTCAGTTCAATTAGTCCTTCGCTCTTCAGCAAAGTAGGAGGGGTGCTCACTGCTCAACAACAATGACAGGAATCAAATAATTGGGCTTATACACAGGAACAACTTAAGAGTTCTATGATACTATAATACATGGTGTTGGAGCACTCAATGAAATATGTGGATACACTTTATTTGAATCCTCTGTCAGGGTTACATAATGTGATCATA
This sequence comes from Oncorhynchus gorbuscha, assembly GCF_021184085.1. Taxonomy (NCBI): domain Eukaryota; kingdom Metazoa; phylum Chordata; class Actinopteri; order Salmoniformes; family Salmonidae; genus Oncorhynchus; species Oncorhynchus gorbuscha. The sequence goes on from NC_060173.1 coordinate 81,230,320, forward strand.
ACACTGACATAGCCGTTGGAATATCTAAAGTCAGTTGAGAGAAGCTACATGACTGTTAACCAGTATATGTAGGCCCACACACTACCTGTTGAATTCCACTTCACATATACATGGTGTTCATTCAGGCACACTTTTCAAGGAGAGAAGTCAATAGGGGTGGAATTCTATTTACACTATAACAAATGTTGGATTGAAAACAACCCAATATGGGTTCTTTTGTAACCCAGCGCTGGGTAAATATTGGACAGAACACACACTGGGTTGGTTTTGACCCAGCCAGTTGGGGGGTTGTTTGCATTACCTAAAAATGTGTTCATTTAACCTTCAGTTGAATATTTTTTTACTTTCATGCTGGGTTGACTTAGCAGCTGTGTCTTTTTTAATGTAACTGTCAGGTTATTGTCCGGAGGTGTGGCTTGTTAGGGGCGTGGCTTTCTTATAGATCTTATTGGCCACCCGGGAAAGTACATTTAATTCCTGTTCATCATGTTAAGTTTACTGCAAATTAAAAATGTCCTTACTTTCTTTCACATTTTACACATTCCTCTAGAATATAAAGACTATTTATTACATATTATAATAAGGTGGTATCTATCCCAACAATGGGATATGCATAGGCTTTTATGCAACATACATTTCTGCAAGCCTCAGTGAAGCTGAAAAGGTGTCAATGTTCAACCTTAAAATGTAATAAATATACAACAGAACAGATGAACATGAATGACATTTACTCTCACGGGTGGCTATAAATAAATATCTGAAAGCCATGCCCCTACTAAATAACATCTCTAGTCTTCTGTTCCCCTGGGTCATATCTGAATAAATCACAGCACCAATAACGCAGTATTAACAACCCAACCTTGTTATTTTTTCAAGAAAACAACCCAACTAAGTGAACGAACTCCTGCAACCCAGCAGTTGAGTCAATCAAACAATTTACCTCTGGCTCAGAAATGCTGTCATGAACAATCAAGGGGGCGGGGCTTTCATTGAGCCTTATTATTGAATTATTCAATAAAAGTATTCACCTATTCAGAGTGAGCTTCAATCATGATAGCTAGATATATTCCATCCAAACAACAGTGGACATACTGTTTCGGTAACGTCTGCCATTCATATAGTCCTGATTAGATTCTATACCGTTCATCTCCTCAGGGACTTTTCACCCAAGGATTTTGGTCAGGACTAGCTATTGAACAAGTAGGCTACATCTGGCTTCCTGAATCCTTGAGTCTGTACACAGAGTTATCATTCATAACTCTCTGGTTATTAACACTAACAGTATGGGGTATTTGACCTGACTGTGCCTGGGGCTGTTGTTCCTTTAAATACTGCAGCCTGCAGCATATATCCAATATATGTAGTTATAATTGAAGAGTTTATTTACGATTCACTTTATCCACCATTTTTTCACAATTGTGTTTTTTCATCAGAAATGATTGCTTATGGGTACCTTTATGTTTGTGTAAAATATGAATGCTCTCAGAGTTTTAATTCACAGATTATAGAAACATGTGTTTTTTATGCTAAATGATATGCACTGTTTAGCTGGAATGGAATGTTCATATCCTGTATATTTGACTGTGATGTGGATGTCTCACTTAGCTTAGCATAAGATGTATATACTTACTATAAGTCACTCTGGATAAAAGCATTTGCTAAATTACTCAAATGGTCAATGTAAATGTTATACATAAAGATCTCATGTTACTTCCTGTATTGAATTATAAAAAATATATATAAAACATTTGATGTCACAAATGTATCTTTATAAATATAAATAATGTAGTTAGTTTTTACATTTTACTGTGTTAAACCTAGCAGTACTTTTTTTTTACGGGGTAGATCAGCTTCAATATTGCTGACAGATTGTAGCTTTCATCAATGCAATTGTCTGCATCATTTCCAATTCCCCATATATATATATATATATATATATATATATATATATATATATATATATATATATATATATATATATATATATTTTTATTCACAGTTCCAGTCATAAGTTTGGCCACACCTACTCATTCAAGGGTTTTTCTTTATTTGTAATATTGTCTAATAGTGAAGACATCAAAACTATGAAATAACATATATGAAATAATGTAGCAACCAAAAAAGTGTTAAACAAATCAAAATATATTTAATATTTGAGATTCTTCAAAGTTGCCACCCTTTGCCTTGATGACAGCTTTACACACTCTTGGCATTCTCTCAACCAGCTTCACCTGGAATTATTTTCCAACAGTCTTGAAGGAGTTCCTATATATCCTGAGCACTTGGCAGCTTTTCCTTCACTCTACGGTCTAACTCACCCAAATCATCCAATTATTTTGAGTTCAGGTGATTGTGGAGGCCAGGTCATCTGATGCAGCACTCCATCACCCTCCTTTTTGGTCAAATAGCCCTTACACAGCCTGGAGGTGTGTTGGGTCATTGTCCTGTTGAAAAACAAATTATAGTCCCACTCAGCGCAAACCAGATGGGATGGCATGTTGCTGCAGAATGCTGTGGTAGCCATGCTGGTTAAGTGTGGTATGATTTCTAAATAAATCACTGACAGTGTCACTAGAAAAGAACCCCCACAGCATCACACCTCCTCCATGCTTCATGGTAGGAACCACAAATGCGGAGATCATCCGTCCACATACTCTGCATCTCACAACAATAAAGAGTAGGTGTTCAACCTTTTGACTGGCACTGTATATGGTACGGCATATTTCCTTTATTATTTTCCACTAACCCAACCACCCCTCCCATAATTGGAGTAAACTAATGAAAAACACAACCTGGGCTTCTACTTCAGCTTATACAGTTGAAGTCAGACGTTTACATACACCTTAGCCAAATGCATCCAGTTTTTCACAATCCCTGGCATTTAATTACAGTAAAGATTCCCTGTCTTAGGTCAGTTAGGATCACCACACTATTCTAAGAATGTGAAATATCAGAATAATAGTAGAGAATGATTTATTTCAGCTTGTATTTCTTTGATCATATTCCCAGTGGGTCAGAAGTTTACATACACTCAATTAGCATTTGGTAGCGTTGCATTTAAATTGTTGAACTTGGGTCAAACGTTTCGGGTAGCCTTCCACAAGCTTCCCACAATAAGTTGGGTGAATTTTTGCCCATTCCTCCTGACAGAGCTGGTGTAACTGAGTCAGGTTTGTAGGCCTCCTTGCTCGCACACACCTTTTCAGTTCTGCCCACAAATTTTCTATGGGATTGAGGTCAGGGCTTTGTGATGGCCACTCCAATACCTTGACTTTGTTGTCCTTAAGCCATTTTGACACAACTTTGGAAGTATACTTGGGTTCATTGTTCATTTGGAAGACTCATTTGTGACCAAGCATTAACTTCCTGACTGATGTCTTGAGATGTTGCTTCAATATATCCACATCATTTTCCACCTCATGATGCCATCTATTTTGTGAAGTGCACCAGTCTCTCCTGCAGCAAAGCACCCCCCAACATGATGCTGCCACCCCCGTGCTTCACGGTTGGAATGGTGTTCTTCAGCTTGTAAGCATCTCCCATTTTTCTCCAAACATAACAATGGTCATTATGGCCAAACAGTTCTATTTTTGTTTCATCAGACCAGAGGACATTTCTCCAAAAAGTATGATCTTTGTCCCCATGTGCAGTTGCTATCTGTAGTCTGGATTTTATATGGCGGTTTTGGAGCAGTGGCTTCTTACTTGTTGAGCGGCCTTTCAGGTTATGTCAAGATAGGACTCGTTTTACTGTGGATATAGTTACTTTGTACCTGTTTCCTCCATCTTCACAAGGGCCTTTGCTGTTATTCTGGGATTGATTTGCACTTTTCACATCAAAGTACGTTTATCTCTAGGATACAGAACACGTCTCCTTCCTGAGCGGTATGATGGCTGCGTGGTCCCATGGTGTTTATACTTGCGTACTATTGTTTGTACAGATGAACGTGGTACCTTCAGGCGTTTGGAAAATGCTCCCAAGGATGAACCAGACTTGTGGCGGTCTATAATTTTTGGCTGATTTCTTTTGATTATCCCATGATGTCAAGCAAAGAGGCACTGAGTTTGAAGGTAGGTCTTGAAATACATCCACAGGTACACCTCTAATTGACTGAAATTATGTCAATTTGACTTTCAGAAGCTTCTAAAGCCATGACATCATTTTCTGGAATTTTCCCAGCTGTTTAAAGGCACAGTCAATTTAGTGTATGTAAACTTCTGACCCACTGGAGTTGTGATACAGTGAATTATAATTTAAATAATCTGTCTGAAAACAATTGTTGGAAAAATTACTTGTGTCATGCACAAAGTTGATGTCCTAACTGACTTGCCAAAACGAAATTATATCAGCATATCGATTGCGCAACCAGGGCTGGCAAAACCTTGTATCACTGCTATTCTAACTTCTGCGACGCATATAAGGCCCTGCCCCGCCCTCCTTTCGGAAAAGCTGACCACGACTCCATTTTGTTGATCCCTGCCTACAGACAGAAACTAAAACAAGAAGCTCCCACGCTGAGGTCTGTTCAACGCTGGTCCGACCAACGCTGGTCCGACCAATCTGATTCCACACTCCAAGACTGCTTCCATCACGTGGACTGGGATATGTTTCGTATTGCGTCAGACAACAACATTGACGAATACGCTGATTCGGTGTGCAAGTTCATTAGAACGTGCGCTGAAGATGTCATTCCCATAGCAACGATTAAAACATTCCCAAACCAGAAACCGTGGATTGATGGCAGCATTCGCGTGAAACTGAAAGCGCGAACCACTGCTTTTAATCAGGGCAAGGTGACCGGAAATATGACCGAATACAAACAGTATAGCTATTCCCTCCGCAAGTCAATCAAACAAGCTAAGCGTCAGTATAGAGACAAAGTAGAATCTCAATTCAACGGCTCAGACACAAGAGGTATGTGGCAGGGACTACAGTCAATCACGGATTACAAAATGAAAACCAGCCCCGTCACGGACCAGGATGTCTTGCTCCCAGGCTGACTAAATAACTTTTTTGCCCGCTTTGAGGACAATACAGTGCCACTGACACAGCCCGCAACCAAAACATGCGGACTCTCCTTCACTGCAGCCGAGGTGAGTAAAACATTTAAACGTGTTAACCCTCGCAAGGCTGCAGAACCAGACGGCATCCCCAGTCGCGCCCTCAGAGCATGCGCAGACCAGCTGGCTGGTGTGTTTACGGACATATTCAATCAATCTCTATCCCAGTCTGCTGTTCCCACATGCTTCAAGAGGGCCACCATTGTTCCTGTTCCCAAGAAAGCTAAGGTAACTGAGGTAAACGACTACCGCCCCGTAGCACTCACTTCCGTCATCATGAAGTGCTTTGAGAGACTAGTCAAGGATCATATCAACTCCACCCTACCTGACACCCTAGACCCACTCCAATTTGCTTACCGCCCAAATAGGTCCACAGACGATGCAATCTCAACCACACTGCACACTGCCCTAACCCATCTGGACAAGAGAAATACCTATGTGAGAATGCTGTTCATCGACTACAGCTCGGCATTTAACACCATAGTACCCTCCAAGCTCGTCATCAAGCTCAAGACCCTGGGTCTCGACCCCGCCCTGTGCAACTGGGTACTGGACTTCCTGACGGGCCACACCCAGGTGGTGAGGTTAGGCAACAACATCTCCACCCCGCTGATCCTCAACACTGGGGCCCCACAAGGATGCGTTCTGAGCCCTCTCCTGTACTCCCTGTTCACCCACGACTGCGTGGCGACGCACGCCTCCAACTCAATCATCAAGTTTGCGGACGACACAACAGTGGTAGGCTTGATTACCAACAACGACGAGACTGCCTACAGGGAGGAGGTGAGGGCCCTCGGAGTGTGGTGTCAGGAAAATAACCTCACACTCAACGTCAACAAAACTAAGGAGATGATTGTGGACTTCAGGAAACAGCAGAGGGAACACCCCCCTATCCACATCGATGGAACAGTAGTGGAGAGGGTAGCAAGTTTTAAGTTCCTCGGCATACACATCACAGACAAACTGAATTAGTCCACCCACACAGACAGCATCGTGAAGAAGGCGCAGCAGTGAGGTCTGCACAACGCTTCACCGGGGGAAAACTACCTGCCCTCCAGGACACCTACACCACCCGATGTTACAGGAAGGTCATAAAGATCATCAAGGACAACAACCACCCGAGCCACTGCCTGTTCACCCCGCTATCATCCAAATCAAATCAAATCAAATTTTATTTGTCACATACACATGGTTAGCAGATGTTAGTGCGAGTGTAGCGAAATGCTTGTGCTTCTAGTTCCGACAATGCAGTAATAACCAACAAGTAATCAGCTAACAATTCCAAAACTACTACCTTATAGACACAAGTGTAAGGGGATAATGAATATGTACATAAAGATATATGAATGAGTGATGGTACAGAGCGGCATAGGCAAGATACAGTAGATGGTATTGAGTGCAGTATACACACATGAGATGAGTATGTAAACAAAGTGGCTAGTGATACATGTATTACATAAGGATGCAGTAGATGATATAGAGTACAGTATATACATATACATATCAGATGAATAATGTAGGGAACATTATATTAGGTAGCATTGTTTAAAGTGGCTATATATATATATATTTTTTTTTATACAATTTATATATATTTTACATAATTTCCCATCAATTCCCATTATTAACGTGGCTGGAGTTGAGTCAGTGTGTTGGCAGCAGCCACTCAATGTTAGTGGTGGCTGTTTAACAGTCTGATGGCCTTGAGATAGAAGCTGTTTTTCAGTCTCTCGGTCCAGAAGGCGAGGTCAGTACAGGTGCATCAAAGCTGGGACACTGATTCATATATCTTATGTACATATTCTTTATCCCCTTACACTTGTGTGTATAAGACAGTAGTTTTGGAGTTGTTAGTTAGATTACTTGTTGGTTATTACTGCATTGTCGGAACTAGAAGCACAAGCATTTCGCTACACTCGCATGAACATCTGCTAACCATGTGTATGTGACAAATAAAATTTGATTTGATTTTGATTTGATTTATAGTTTGTTAAGAAGAAATTTGTGGAGTGGTTGAAAAACTAGTAAACTTCCGATTTCAACGATTTCAACTGTATGAGCCGGCCTGTGGACACAATATATTTTACAATTGTTATATTTTGTTTGGTTTTATTCCTCTCCTTCCTCTACCCTCAACCTCCCCATCTATTCCTGATGTCCATCCAGTTCATTTTTTATATTTCCTATATATTTTTAACTGTGCTGTTTCACAAAAGTTCTGAACCTACATACATTTTACAGACACAGTATATTTGACATGAGTTATCTTGTTGTTATTAGTCCCAACCTTTAGCTCCATTCAACCTCTCCCATCTATCTCTTAACACCATCCATATTGGATTTCTATTTGCCATACATTTTTTCAAATGTGCTGTTCTGTTTCACTAAAGTTCTGAACCTTTCTAATTCCCATAGTTTCTACAGATTGTAAATTAAAAGTAAACTTTTCTGCTCAAAGTATTATTATGTTGTTGATTGATTGACTATGACATTTCAAATCACCCAGCAGTGCTATCTGTAGAGTTAGCCCCAGGTAAATGGGCAATTCTTTAGCCATTCCTGGACCTGTGACCAAAGATAAGCTACATGTGGACATTTCCAAGATAAATGATCTGAAGAGAAAAAATGAATCCGGTGTCGCTTTGCGTATCAGTTCATAAACTGTCAATTTCTTGGTCCTTAAATGAAACGGGTATACATTTTTTATCTCAATTGTCTTTAACCAAATTTGGTCTTTAATGCAGGGCCGACAGACACGTCCTTTACTTTTCCCTCCTTCTACTTGTGTCTCCCATTTTTGAGGTAATTCTGCAATAGTTGGTTGTAATTTTGGGTAGAGCAGACATTTCCTAGCAGTACTATTTAATTCTCTGAGAGTGAGGTGTGTGTATATAGCAATTAGGGAAAAAAACATGATTATTTGTCTCTCTGAAATGAAACCATCGAGTGATAGATTTTAAACAAATACCATGATAGTGAAAAAACACACCGATCTCTTTCATAATTCCTTTAAGCATATTAAGCTAATTTGGATATATAGCGTTTTGGAATGAAACTCTTCAATTGCTCCCATCACTCCTATTACTGTATGTGTGTTTCATTCTATCTATCTCTCTTCTATTCTATGACAGACTATCCAAAATCACACATACTGACCACTTGTATGGATGTTACTCCTCCCATAGGAACAGTTAATTAAGTGAAAACTATTCTTCCTTCAGCCTGCAGTTACGTGTTGCGGCGCATCCGGGCTGCAGTGAGAAGGGGAGAGCAGCCAGAGAAGCCCACCGCAGAATGTAGCCAGGCCAAGGGTGAGTGGGCTCAGCTGGGGCAAGAGGAGGCCTGGAGGTCAGGGGGATGCTGCTCAGACAATAAATAGTTTGATTTAGGCCCCATATCAGCTGATTGATATTGCCTGAAAGATGACCTGAAACATGCAGCAAAGATAATGATAATGATACGGTTTGCTTTTGTATTATGAAAGACATATATACCTGGATCCTGTGTGAACGTCTGTGTGTTTCGATGGGTATGTGCGTTCATGCATGCTTGTACAGACTCAAGTGAACAGGATTATAAGAAATGTTGTTTTCTTTTGCTTTTGTACTCCGTGTTTGTCCAAGGCTGTATGGTGAGATGTGTTTTTGCTGGGATTAAAATTGAATCCTGTGTGTGTGTGGGGGGGACACACGAGAACGACGGCTATTTTAATCTCGGGGGTTAGCTTTAGGGTTAGGGTTACAGTTAGGGTTAGAATTAGGGTTATGGGTTAGGTTTATGGGTTAGGAGTTAGTTACAGTTAGGGATTAAGGTCAGGGTTAAGGTTAAGGTTAGGGCTAGGGCTAGGGTTAGGGAAACTAGGATTTTGAATGGAAATTAATTTTATCCCCAAACATATGGATATTAAAACATATGTGTGTGTGCATGCATGCACACACACACAGAATGTTGATTTTGACATACACACACACCGACACACACACACACACACACACACACACACACACACACACACACACACACACACACACACACACACACACACACACACACACACACACACACACACACACACACACACACACACACACACACAGACAGTGTGAGGGTTGTACAAAGCCGAAAATCTGCAAACAGATGACATTTAACAAATCAATTCCTCTTTAATGTAGGCCTACTGGTGTTTTTCATTCTTTCTATGCAGCGTGGAAGGAGGAGGGTATGCAGAAGAATGGACAGGTGGAGCCGGTGTTCAAACCCCTGGTAACGGAGCCGGAACCAGGCCTGAAGGTGGCAGAGTGTGCCTCTGGTGAATGACGTTAGAGAGGGACGGATATAGAACAGGAGAGAGTGTGGAGGAAGGGATGAGAGGAACAACTGTGTAAAAGATGCACTGACTCAGTTGCATTATTATCTGTATTCTGTAAGACTATAGCAGTAACCTCATACGTTGTCTTATAACATGCTATGGAGAGACGGCCACTGCATTAACTTATGCTTGCTCATGCCAGGTCAGTATGAGGAATTACATGTACTGCATGTTTTCTCTGGCTAGGTATGAAATTGTATGACACTGACCTTGCACATACAGATGCATTCACCTGCTAGTACAACAGATCACATTTACTGTGGAAAAATTATTCACACATTAGGTGCACACACACACACACACACACACACACACACACACACACACACACACACACACACACACACACACACACACACTCTTCCCCTCCCACTCCTCTCCTGTGGCCAGGTCTCTGTCCTCTAGAGTAGTTGAAGGTCAGAGTGAAAGAGTAACAAGCAGTAGCAGGCAACGAAGAGAATGATTGCCTGGACATCAATTCCCCACCAGAGGAAATGCCCAGGCATGAAGACAAAAACAAACCTTCTGCTGTTCATAAAGATTTCTGCTGTTCATAAAGATACTGCCTCTATTTTTCATTGTATTCTGGGAGATGTGCATTTTCAATAAACAAAGTACTCTTGCCTCCAGTGTGTTTCTGGGTTTCATCAATCATTTTTTAAACATTGAGCAGCAAAGAGCACACACAGCGCATGACTTCTATAATACATATCAGGATTATTGTTTAATAATGTGTTGAAGTAAAAATATTTTAAAAATCACTCTCACACTAACATAGACGCATATGCACACTCACACTCCCTCTGTCTCTCTCATTCTCCCTCTCGGACACACCATTTTTTATCAGTTGCATGCTTAGAGGAAACACACCATATGCATAACATTATCTGGTGTGGGTTGACAGCACATAATTACATTGCCTTCAGAAAGTATTCCTACCCCTTGACGTATTCCACCGTATGTTGTGTTACAGCCTGAATTCGATATGGACTAAACATGTATTTTTTTCTCACCTACCTACAAACAAAACCAAATAATAACAAAGTGTAAACATGTTTTTAGAAATGTTGGCAAATTTATTGAAAAGGAAATACAGAAATATCTAATACATAAGTATTCACACCCCTGAGTCAATACTTTGTAGAAGTACCTTTGACAGCGATTACAGCTCTGAGTGTTTCTGGGTAAGTCTCTAAGAGTTTTCCAAATCTGATTTGTGCAACATTTGCCCATTTGTATTATCAAAATTCTTCAAACTCTGTCAAAATGGTTCTTGGTCAACTGCTAAACAACCACTGAACGGTTTTTCAGGTCTTGCCATAGATTTTCAAGATGAATGTCATAACTAACTCGGCCACTCAGGAACATTCACTGTCTTCTTGGTAAGCAACTCCAGTCTAGATTTGACCTTGTGTTTATGTTATTGTCCATCTGAAAGGTGAATTCATCTCCCAGTGTCTGGTGGAAAGCAGACTGAACCAGGTTTTCCTCTAGGACTTTGCATGTGATTTAGCTCCATTCTGTTTATCTTTATTCTGAAAATCTCCCCAGTCCATAATAATTACAAGCACACCCATAACATGATGCAGACGTCACTATGCTTGAGAATATGGAGTGTTGTATTTGATTTACCCTAAACATAACACCAGGCATTCAGGACAAAAAGCTAATTGCTTTGTCACATTATTTGCAGTATTACTTTAGGGCCTTTGTTGCAAACAGGATGCATGTTTTGGAATATTCGTATTCTGTACAGGCTTCCTTCTTTTCCCTTCGTCAATTAAGTTAGTATCATCGGACTGAGCTTGTTGTCATTGCAGAAAATCTCAACACTGTGCGTTACAGGGAAGACATCCTCCTCCCTCATGTGGTGCCCTTCCTGTAGGCTCATCCTGACATGACCCTCCAGCATGACAATGCCACCAGCCATACTGCTCATTCTGTGCATGATTTCCTGCAAGACAGGAAGGTCAATGTTCTGCCATGGCCAGCGAAGAGCCTGGATATCAATAAAAATGCCATGGTGGCAAAGTAAATACAATACAGCAATTAAAAACACTGGAATTGTAGATTTGCAGAAGGTGAATGTGCAAAGTAGAAATAATGGGGTGCAAGGGAGCAAAATAAATAAATACAGTAGGGGATGAGAATTGTTTGGGCTATTTATAGATAGGCTATGTACAGGTGCAGTGATCTGTGAGCTGCTCTGACAGCTGGTGCTTAAAGCTGGTGAGGGAGACAAGTGTTTCCAGTTTCAGAGATTTTTGTAGTTTGTTCCAGTCATTGGCAGCAGAGAACTGGAAGGAGAGGCGGCCAAAGGAGGAATTGGCCCTGGGGGTGACCAGTGAAATACACCTGCTAGAGCGCGTGCTTCGGGTGGGTGCTGCTATAGTGACCAGTGAGCTGAGATAAGGTGGGACTTTACCTAGCAGGGTCTTGTAGATGACCTGGAACCAGTGGGTTTGGCGACAAGTATGAAGTGAGGGCCAGCCAACAAGAGCGTACAGGTCGCAGTGGTGGGTAGTATATGGGGCTTTGTAGGCAGCAATCTGTTGAAGAGCATGCATTTAGTTTTACTTGTATTTAAGAGCAGTTGGAGGCTACGGAAGGAGAGTTATATGGCATTGAAGTTCGTCTAGAGGGTAGTTAACACAGTGTCCAAAGAAGAGCCAGAAGTATACAGAACGGTGTCGTCTGCGTAGAGGTGGATCAGAGACCAGCAGCAAGAGCAACATCATTTATGTATACAGAGAAAATAGTTGGCCCAAGAATTGAACCCTGTGGCACCCCCATAAAGACTGCCAGAGGCCCGGACAACAGGCCCTCCGATTTGACATACTGAACTCTATCGGAAATGTGGTTGGTGAACCAGGCGAGGCAATCATTTGAGAAACCAAGGCTGTTGAGTCTGCTGATGAGGATGTGTTGATTGACAGAGTTGGAAAACCTTGGCCAGGTCAATGAATATGGCTGCACAGTATTGTTTCTTATTGATGGCGGTTAAGATATTGTTTAGGACCTTGAGCATGGCTGAGGTGCACCCATGACCAGCTTTGAAACCAGATTGCATAGTGGAGAAGGTACTTGATTATCGATTTGAAATGGTTGATAATCTGTTAACTTGGCTTTTGAAGACCTTAGAAAGGTAGGGTAGGGTAGATATAGGTCTGTAGCAGTTTGGGTCAAGAGTGTCCCCCCCTTTGAAGAGGGGATGACCGCAGCTGCTTTCCATTCTTTGGGAATCTCAGACGACATGAAAGAGAGGTTGAACAGGCTAGTAATAGGGGTTGCAAAAATTTCGGGAGATAGTTTTAGAAAGAAAGGGTCCAGATTGTCTAGCCCGACTGATTTGTAGGGTTCCAGATTGTACAGCTCTTTTAGAATATCCGCTGACTGGATTTGGGAGAAGGAGAAATGGGGAAGGCTTGGGCGAGTTGCTGTGGGGGTAGCAGTGCTGTTTACCAGGGTAGGGGTAGCCAGGTGGAAAGCATGGCCAGCCATAGAAAAATGCTTATTGAAATTCTCAATTATAGTGGATTTATCAGTGGTGACAGAGTTTCCTATCCTCAGTGCAGTGGGCAGCTGGGAGGAGGTGCTCTTATTCTCCATGGACTTTACAGTGTCCCAGAACGTTTTTGAGTTTGTGTTGCAGAAAGCAAATTTCTGCTTGAAAAAGCTAGCCTTGGCTTTTCTAACTGCCTGTATATATTGGTTTCTAACTTCCCTGAAAAGTTGCATATCACGGGGGCTGTTCGATGCTAATGCAGAACGCCACAGGATGTTTTTGTGCTGGTTAAGGGCAGTCAGGTCTGGAGAAAACCAAGGGCTATATCTGTTCCTGGTTCTAACTTTCTTGAATGGGGCATGCACATTTAACATGGTGAGGAAGACATTTTGAAAGAATAACCAGGCATTCTCAAAGGGATTTTCATTGTCTGCTTTTTTTTCTATCAATAGGTTCCCTTCATTGAGAGGCATTGGAAAACCTCCCAGGTCTTTATTTGAATCTGTTTGAAATTCACTGCTCGACTGAGGGAACTTACATATAATTGTATGTGTGGGGTACAGAGGTGAGGTAGTCATTCAAAAATCACGTTAAACACTATTATTCCACACAGAGTGAGTCCATGCAACTTATTATGTGACTTGTTAAACATGTTTTAACTCCTGAACTTTTGTGTAACGATGTGCACTGAGAGTCAGGAAGAAAGTTCAGGGAGTGAGTGTTTTAATAAATAAACACAACATAATACAAAACAAGAAACACGAACAACACACAGCCTGGGGAAGGAACCAAAGGGAGTGACATATATAGGGAAGGTAATCAGAGGTGATGGAGTCCAGGTGAGTCTGATGACGCGCAGGTGCGCGTAACGATGGTGACAGGTGTGCGCCACAACGAGCAGTCTGGTGACCTTGAGGCAGTAGAGGGAGCACACGTGACATTTAGGCTTGCCATTACAAAATAGTTGAATACTTATTTACTCAAGACATTTCAGCTTTTCATTTCTTATTCATTTGTAAACATTTAGAAAAGAAATATTCCACTTCGACATAATGTGTTATTGTTGTAGGCCAGTGACAAAACAATCTGAATGTAATACATGTTTAATTCAGGCTGCAACACAGCAGAATGTGGAAAAAGTCAAGGAGTGTGAATACTTTCTGAAGGCAATGCACAAAAGACATAGCAAACTCCTGTAACACACCCCAGCAGAAACAGGGTCAACATCATATAAAAACATACAATGGGGAGAACAAGTATTTGATACACTGCCGATTTTGCAGGTTTTCCTACTTACAAAGCATGTAGAGGTCTGTCATGTTTTATCATGGGTACACTTCAACTGTGAGAGACAATCTAAAACAATAATCCAGAAAATCACATTGTATGATTTTTAAGTAATTAATTTGCATTTTATCGCATGACATAAGTATTTGATACATCAGAAAAGCAGAACTTAATATTTGGCACAGAAACCTTTGATTGCAATTACAGAGATCATACGTTTCCTGTAGATCTTGACCAGGTTTGCACACACTGCAGCAGGGATTTTGGCCCCATCTTCCATCCAGACCTTCTCCAGATCCTTCGGACACCATTGAATTTGTGGCCTAAAAAATTAATCTTGATTAACTCAGAACTAAAATCTTGAATAATTTATGTCCACGACCGATTACTTTCAGGTGAATTCCGCACACTTTCGTAGTTCTTCACGACTGAGGATCTCTGCTGGGAAAGAAGAACAAGTGGATGTGTGAACTTAAAGAGACCAGGTCTGCCTCTGCATGAGTGGACCAGGTAATTAGGATTAGGTAACCTCTCAGTGGTGAAGTGCCTTCCCTTTGTTAACACCTCCAGGAGCCTACGCCACATGATTGCCTTCCTTCTTGTTATCCTCGCTTATCCTCTATTTTCCACTCTGAGCTGTGAGCACCCCATGCCCTGGAGGAGAGGGGGAAGAACCAGAAGAGAGGAGATAAGGATGAATCTGAAAAGGAGAGGTGACACGGTGCATCTCAAGCGGGGCTCTGCAGATGGGATGTGAGTGGTTGAGTGGGAAAGCAGACATCCAAGAAGGTATGGGGGAGAGGAGGAGTGGAGGGTGGAAATGTAACTCGTGTGTGTGTGTGTGTGTGTGTGTGTGTGTGTGTGTGTGTGTGTGTGTGTGTGTGTGTGTGTGTGTGTGTGTGTGTGTGTGTGTGTGTGTGTGTGTGTGTGTGTGTGTGTGTGTGTGTGTGTACGTGCATTTACACGAGGAGCGATGTGAAGGAGGGAAGTGTGTGTCATTGTGTGGGTGTGTGTGCGATGGTGGTAGGTAGGGCATGTTCTCCTGGATGCTCTTTAAGTAGATCATACAGAACAGGTGCTTTAACCTGGATGAAAGGTGCCCAGAGTAAACGGCCTGCTCCTCAGTCCCAGTTGCTAATATATGCATATTATTATTAGTGGATAGAAAACACTCTGAAGTTTCTAAAACTGTTTGAATGATGTCTGTGAGTATAACAGAACTCATATGGCAGGCAAAAACCTGAGAAGAAATCCAAACAAGAAGTGGGAAATCTGAGGTTTGTAGTTTTTCAACTCTTTGCCATTCCAATACACAGTGAGGTTGGTCGATTTTCAACCCAGCCCCTATTGAATATACAGTGGGATATTGGTTATGTTGCACCCCCTACGGCTTCTACTAGATGTCAACCATCTTTAGAAACTTGTTTGAGGATTCTACTGTGAAGTGGGGATTCATAAAGGCTGTTTGAGCCAGGTGTCTAGCAGATTGCCACAGGCTCTGAGGCGCGGTCACGAGAGAGTTAGCTCTTGTTCCATTGCTTTTCTACAGACAATGGAATTCTCCAGTTGCAAAAAATTCCATACATCGTTTGACATGTTTCTACGGACAGTAAAGGAACTTTTTGACATTTCGTCTGCAACTAGGGAACGAGCTTCATGACTTTGGATTTGTTTACCAAACGTGTTAACAAAAGTAGCTCTTTGGACATAAATGATGGACATTATCGAACGAAATCAAACATTTAATGTGGAACTGGGATTCCTGGGAGTGCATTCTGATGAGGATCATCAAAGGTAAGTGAATATTTATAATGCTATTTCTGACTTCTGTTGACTATCCAATATGGCGGATATATTTTTGGCTGCTTTGTTGTCTGAAAGCTGTACTCAGATTATTGCATGATTTGCTTTTTCCGTAAAGCGGTTGCATTAATAAGGTGAAGTGTATCTATATTTCCATGTCTAACAATTGTATATACATCAACATTTATCGAGTATTTCTGGAAAATGATGTGGCTCTCTGCAATATCACTGGATGTTTTTGGAACTAGTGAACATAACGCGCCAATGTATACTGAGATTTTTTTATATAAATATGCACTTTATCGAACAAAACATATATTATGTATTGTGTAACATGAAGTCCTATGAGTGTCATCTGATGAAGATCATCAAAGGTTAGTGATTAATTTTATCCCTATTTGAGCTTTTTGTGATTCCTCTCTTTGGCTGGAAAAGTGACTTGGCGGTGACCTAATATAATCGTTTGTGGTGCTTTCGCTGTAAAGCCTATTTGAGATCGGACACTTTGGTGGGATAAACAACAAGATTGCCTTTAAAACGGTATAAGATACATGTATGTTTGAGGAATTTTAATTATGTGATTTCTGTTGTTTGAATTTGGCACTCTGCATTCTCACTGGCTGTTGTCATATCAATCCCATTAACGGGATTGCAGCCCTAAGAAGTTCTCTTCTCCTCCTGCAGGCCTAGAATTGTGCAATGTGATGAGAATGGACAGGTATGAAACATGCACAAACACAAACAGATAGCAAATATGCTACGTTGGACACACCCATCCCAGCCATAGTCCCTCAAAATAATGAAAATAATTCATAAATAAATCTCATCTAAGCTGCACGAAGGCAATTGCCATGCATGTCACATGGAGACAAACACAGACACACACAGGAATGGAAATGCACACAAGAAGCATGCACAAACACACACACACACACACACACACACACACACACACACACACACACACACACACACACACACACACACACACACACACACACACACACACACACACACACACACACACACACACACACACACACACACACACACACACACACAGGTTGGAAATTAGATTTCGGTTACACTTCAGATGCTGTCAATTCCCCCTGGATCAGATTCGTGAATCCCGGTGCCTCTGGGTGATAATTGTCTCAGGAGAACAAGGTGCACAGTAATTACCACGCTGTACAATAATTAGGCTGCATCTTTCTGTGTCTTTGTGTTCCCATACAAAACTTTCTCCTCCCAATCGCTCTCCTTCTCACTTCTCCTCTACTCTCTCTTTCTCAACCTCTCTGTGTCACCCTCTTTATCACTCTTTTCTTCTCTCGTCAATTCAACGTCTATTCCATGTTGATTCAATGTCATTTCATTGAAATTATGTGGAAACAACATTGATTCAACCAGTGTGTGCCCAGTGGGTTCCTTCTTTTAATCTACCACTCTGTCTCATTCCCCTGTTTCTCTTTCTGTATTTACTTTCTCTCTCCATTGGTTGTTCCTGTTACCAGAGGTGTCGTTGTCCTTATGGTTGGGGTGATACAGTACATTATTATACATATTGTTCAAGTAAACAAAGAACATTTGGTCATATTAAAAAAGTATATTAAACAGTTTAAAAAACGGTCTCTTCTTGTACATACAGTATGTATGTCTATGCTACACGTGTGTTCTACACATATCTTAAATATGACCTTTAAAAAGGAATTAGATGTTGTACTGACTGGAGGTCGACCGATTAATCGGAATGGCCGATTAATTAGGGCTGATCGGATTTCAAGTTTTCATAACAATCGGTAATCTGCATTTTTGGACAGCAATTATGGCCGATTGCGTTGCACTCCACGAGGAGACTGCGTGGCAGGCTGACTACCTGTTATACGAGTGCAGCAAGGAGCCAAGGTAAGGTGCTAGCTAGGATTAAACTTATCTTATAAAAAAATCTATCTTAACATAATCACTAGTTAACTACACATGGTTGATGATATTACTAGTTAATCTAGCTTGTCCTGGGTTGCATATAATCGATGCGGTGCCTGTTATTTTATCATTGAATCACAGCCTACATCGCCAAATGAAAAAAGTACTGTCGTTGCACCAATGTGTACCTAACCATAAACATCAATGCCTTTCTTAAAATCAATACACAAGTACATCTTTTTAAACTTGCATATTTAGTTAACCTTTTTAGCTAGCGGAACCCCTCAACAACATTCCGTTGAATAGGCATGGCGCGAAATTCAAAAATATTTTTTTGAAATATGTAACTTTCACACATTAACAAGTCCAATATATCAAATGAAAGATAGACATCTTGTTAATCTACCCATCTAGTCCAATTTCAAAAATGCTTTACAGCGAAAGCACCACATATGATTATGTTAGGTCATAGCCAAGACGATAAAACACACAGCCATTTTTCCAGCCAAAGATAAGAGTCACAAAAAGCAGACATGTAGATAAAATTAACCTTTGATGGTCTTCATCAGACGACACTCATAGGACATCATGTTACACAATACATGTATGTTTTGTTCGATAATGTGCATATTTATATAAAAAAATCTCAGTTTACATTGGTGCCTTACGTGCAGTAATGTTTTGATTCCAAAACATCTGGTGATTTTGCAGAAATACTTATAATAAACATTGATAAAAGATACAAGTGTTATTCACAGAAAAAAAGATAGACTTCTCCTTAATACAACCGCTGTGTCACATTTCAAAAAAACTTTACGGAAAAAGGATAATCTGAGAACGGAGCTCAGAACCCAAAACAGCCAGAGGAATATCCGCCATTTTGGAGTCAACAAAGTCAGAAACAACACCATAAATATTCACTTACCTTTGATGATCTCCATCAGAAGGCACTCCCAGGAATCCCAGGTCGACAATAAATTACTCGATATGTTCCATAACCCTGTTGTGCCTACACCCCCCCCCCCCCGTTCAACTCAAACGGTGGTGCAGGGAGTGCAAAAATATTCTTAGAAATATTTAACCTCCACACATTAACAAGTCCGATACCTCAAATGAATGATAAACACCTTGTTCATCTACCCAGCGTGTCAGATTTTTTAAATGTTTTACGGCGAAAACACAGCATATATATATGTTAGACCACCACCAAAACAAAGAAAAAACATAGCCATTTTGTCCAACAAAAGATACAATGACAAAAGCAGGATTAAAATAAAAATCATTCACTAACCTTTTGAAAATCTTCATCAGATGACAGTAATATGACATGTTACACAGTACATTTATGTTTTGTTCGATAATATGCATTTTATATCCATAAATCTCGGTTTACATTGACGCCATGTTCAGAAAATTCTCCAAAATGTCCGGAGAAATTATAGAAAGCTACGCCAGATAACATAAATACTCATTATAAACTTTGACTAAAG
Source organism: Oncorhynchus gorbuscha (assembly GCF_021184085.1). Taxonomy (NCBI): domain Eukaryota; kingdom Metazoa; phylum Chordata; class Actinopteri; order Salmoniformes; family Salmonidae; genus Oncorhynchus; species Oncorhynchus gorbuscha. The sequence continues at coordinate 81,249,757 of NC_060173.1, forward strand.
ATACATGTTCTACATATAGTTAGAAAGATACACTTGTTCTTAATGCAACCGCTGTGTCACATTTTTTTTTTACGTTACGGAATTAGTTTACTATGCAATAATCTGAGATGGCGCTCAGACGTAACAATATTTCTCCGCTATGTTGGAGTCAACAGAAATACAAAATTACAACATAAATATTCCCTTACCTTTGATGGTCTTCGATCAGAATGTAGTGGAAGGAGTCATACTTACCCAATACATCGTTTTGTTTCATAATGTTCAATTCTAGTGTCCATTTAGTAGCATATGCTACCACTTTCAGCTCAAATGGCCAAAAAATGACTTCTGGTCAAGAATAATTGTGCATCAAAACTTCCAAATTACATATTACAGTTCGACGAAACTGGTCAAACTAAGTGAAGAATCAAGCTTCAAGATGTTATAAACGTACAAAACGAATGGCATTCCAACCGGACAATCCTAGTTCATCTGGGGCTGACTGGAACAAAGGAAGCTCTCTGTCCAAAGCGCGCCTTCACGCACATGAAAATCCTCGCGACACCTACAGTTTTTCACCCCATTGGGTTAAAGTTCACAGCATATGCACCATTAAATGCTCTACTGAATGAGGACATCTAGTGGAAGACATAGGAAGTGTTTCCAGATCCATAACTGGTTGGGCAGGGGGGGACGATGACGTCAAAGTTGCCCCAACTTTCACGATTCCAAAACTAGTTTGGAAGATTGCCTGCCCTGTGAGTTCTGTTATACTCACAGACATAATTCGAACAGTTTTAGAAGCTTCAGAGTGTTTTCTATCCAATAATAATAATAATATGCATATATTAGCAATTTAAGACAGATTTTTATGCAGATTTTTTTTTACTATGGGCACACAATTCATCCAAAGGGGAAATACCGCCCCCTATCCTTAAGTCAATTAAGTCAGTAATTTATGTCCAAATAGACACTTGTTGTTAGCGTGTTCAGCCCAGTAATCCATCTTCATGAGGTGCAGGCACTTCATCCAGACAAAAACTTGAAAGGTTCCGTTACAGTCCTTTAGAAACATGTCAAACGATGTATGGAATCAATCTTTAGGATGTTATTAACGTAAAACAACAATAATGTTCCAACCAGAGAATTCCTTTGTTTTCAGAAAAGCACTGGAAGGAGAGGTAAATCTGTCGGGTGCCCGCGTCATGAGACCAAGGCACTATGCCAGACCACTGACTCAAAGAGGTCTCATGAGCCCCTCCTTTATAGTAGAATCCTCATTCAAGTTTCTAAAGACGGTTGACATCTAATGGAAGCCTTTGGAAGTGCAACTTTATCCATATCTCAATGTGTATTCGGTAGACCAAGCTTTGAAAAACTACAAACCTCAGATGTCCCACTTCCTGGTTGGATTTTTCTTACGTTTTCACCTGTCATATGAGTTCTGTTATACTCCCAGACATCATTCAAACAGTTTTAGAAACTTCAGAGTGTTTTCGCCTCCCTGCGGACCTGGCATCCTTTCACTCCCTCCTCTCTACATTTTCCTCCTCTGTCTCTGCTGCTAAAGCCACTTTCTACCACGCTAAATTCCAAGCATCTGCCTCTAACCCTAGGAAGCTCTTTGCCACCTTCTCCTCCCTCCTGAATCCTCCTCCCCCCCCCCTCCTCCCTCTCTGCAGATGACTTCGTCAACCATTTTGAAAAGAAGGTCGACGACATCCGATCCTCGTTTGCTAAGTCAAACGACACCGCTGGTTCTGCTCACACTGCCCTACCCTGTGCTCTGACCTCTTTCTCCCCTCTCTCTCCAGATGAAATCTCGCGTCTTGTGACGGCCGGCCGCCGAACAACCTGCCCGCTTGACCCTATCCCCTCCTCTCTTCTCCAGACCATTTCCGGAGACCTTCTCCCTTACCTCACCTCGCTCATCAACTCATCCCTGACCGCTGGCTACGTCCCTTCCGTCTTCAAGAGAGCGAGAGTTGCACCCCTTCTGAAAAAACCTACACTCGATCCCTCCGATGTCAACAATTACAGACCAGTATCCCTTCTTTCTTTTCTCTCCAAAACTCTTGAACGTGCCGTCCTTGGCCAGCTCTCCCGCTATCTCTCTCTGAATGACCTTCTTGATCCAAATCAGTCAGGTTTCAAGACTAGTCATTCAACTGAGACTGCTCTCCTCTGTATCACGGAGGCGCTCCGCACTGCTAAAGCTAACTCTCTCTCCTCTGCTCTCATCCTTCTAGATCTATCGGCTGCCTTCGATACTGTGAACCATCAGATCCTCCTCTCCACCCTCTCCGAGTTGGGCATCTCCGGTGCGGCCCACGCTTGGATTGCGTCCTACCTGACAGGTCGCTCCTACCAGGTGGCGTGGCGAGAATCTGTCTCCTCACCACGCGCTCTCACCACTGGTGTCCCCCAGGGCTCTGTTCTTGGCCCTCTCCTATTCTCGCTATACACCAAGTCACTTGGCTCTGTCATAACCTCACATGGTCTCTCTTATCATTGCTATGCAGACGACACACAATTAATCTTCTCCTTTCCCCCTTCTGATGACCAGGTGGCGAATCGCATCTCTGCATGTCTGGCAGACATATCAGTGTGGATGACGGATCACCACCTCAAGCTGAACCTCGGCAAGACGGAGCTGCTCTTCCTCCCGGGGAAGGACTGCCCGTTCCATGATCTCGCCATCACGGTTGACAACTCCATTGTGTCCTCCTCCCAGAGCGCCAAGAACCTTGGCGTGATCCTGGACAACACCCTGTCGTTCTCAACCAACATCAAGGCGGTGGCCCGTTCCTGTAGGTTCATGCTCTACAACATCCGCAGAGTACGACCCTGCCTCACACAGGAAGCGGCGCAGGTCCTAATCCAGGCACTTGTCATCTCCCGTCTGGATTACTGCAACTCGCTGTTGGCTGGGCTCCCTGCCTGTGCCATTAAACCCCTTCAACTCATCCAGAACGCCGCAGCCCGTCTGGTGTTCAACCTTCCCAAGTTCTCTCACGTCACCCCGCTCCTCCGTTCTCTCCACTGGCTTCCAGTTGAAGCTCGCATCCGCTACAAGACCATGGTGCTTGCCTACGGAGCTGTGAGGGGAACGGCACCTCAGTACCCCCAGGCTCTGATCAGGCCCTACACCCAAACAAGGGCACTGCGTTCATCCACCTCTGGCCTGCTCGCCTCCCTACCACTGAGGAAGTACAGCTCCCGCTCTGCCCAGTCAAAACTGTTCGCTGCCCTGGCCCCCCAATGGTGGAACAAACTCCCTCACGACGCCAGGACAGCGGAGTCAATCACCACCTTCCGGAGACACCTGAAACCCCACCTCTTTAAGGAATGCCTAGGATAGGATAAGTAATCCCTCTCACCCCCCCTTAAGTTTTAGATGCACTATTGTAAAGTGACTGTTCCACTGGATGTCATAAGGTGAATGCATCAATGTGTAAGTCGCTCTGGATAAGAGCGTAGGCTAAATGACTTAAATGTAAATGTAAATGTATCCAATACTAATAATAATATGCATATATTAGCATCTGGGACAGAGTAGGAGGCAGTTCACTCTGAGCATGCTATTCATCCAAAAGTGTAAATGCTGCCCCCTATCCCAAAAAGGTTCATATTGCCTGCTAACATGAATTTCTTTTAACTAGGGAAATTGTGTCACTTCTCTTGCGTTCTGTGCAAGCAGAGTCAGGGTATATGAGACAGTTTGGCCCCCTGGCTCGTTGCGAACTGTGTGAAGACCATTTCATCCTAACCAAGACCGTAATTCATTTGTCAGAAATGTACATAATTATGACATAACATTGAAGGTTGTGCAATGTAACAGCAATATTTAGACCTAGGGATGCCACCCTTTAGATAAAATAAGGAACGGTTCCGTATTTCACTGAAAGAATAAACGTTTTGTTTTCGAAATGATAGTTTCCGGATTTGACCATATTAATGACCTAAGGGTCGTATTTCTGTGTGTTATTATATTATAATTAAGTCTATGATTTGATAGAGCAGTCTGACTGAGCGGTGGTAGGCAGCAGCAGGCTCGGAAGCATTCATTCAAACAGAACTTTCCTGCATTTGCCAGCAGCTCTTCGCTGTGCTTCAAGCATTGCACTGTTTATGACTTCAAGCCTATCAACTCCCGAGATTAGGCTGCCAATACTAAAGTGCCTATTAGAACATCCAATAGTGAAAGGTATATGAAATACAAATGGTATAGAGAGAAATAGTCCTTTAATAACTACAACCTAAAACTTCTTACCTGGGAATATTGAAGACTCATGTTAAAAGGAATCACCAGCTTTCATCTGTTCTGAGCAAGGAACTTAAACGGTAGCTTTCTTACATAGCACATATTGCACTTTTACTTTCTTCTCCAACACTTTGTTTTTGCATTATTTAAACCAAATTGAACATGTTTCATTATTTATTTGAGACTAAATATATTTTTATTGATGTATTATATTAAGTTTAAATAAGTGTTCATTCAGTATTTGTCACACGCTGACCATAGTTTGCTTTGTATGTTTCTATGTTTTGGTTGGTCAGGGTGTGAGCTGAGTGGGCATTCTATGTTACATGTCTAGTTTGTCTAGTTCTATGTTTGGCCTGATATGGTTCTCAATCAGAGGCAGGTGTTAGTCATTGTCTCTGATTGGGAACCATATTTATGTAGCCTGTTTGGTGTTGGGTTTTGTGGGTGATTGTTCCTGTCTCTGTGTTTGCACCAGATAGGGCTGTTTTCGTTTTTCACATTTCTTGTTTTGTTAGTCTATTCATGTATAGTTTCTTTATTAAAGAACCATGAATAATAACCACGCTGCGTTTTGGTCCGCCTCTCCTTCCACTCAAGAAAACCGTTACAAAAGCATGTTAACATTTACCTTGAAACTACGCTGCATCGTGACTTACATTCGGATATGGCCTATACACTGTATGTTAGATGCTGTAATTAGAATACAAAGCAGACAGATGACTATTAACAGTATGCAGACTGATACTGGAAGACTGCTGGAGCCACTGCATTTTAAGTGCAGTATATGAACTCTTTTGTGTCAAACCTTTTTGGGGAACTTTTCATTACCATGCCACTTAAAAATAGGTCTTGGTGAAAATGGGATGTCAGTTTATAGGCCTATATCAAAGAGAGGGATCCAGATATGGTGCAGCCACAGGAAGGAGAGAGAGAGGCTATTAGAAAACTGAATGTCCACTCAGACAAAGGAAGAATGGGCTTAAAGATTTAGGAGGAGTCTCTTAGCCAAATTTGCAACTATATTACTGGTCTGCTCAGATCAAGCACACTCACTTTGGTTGGGATGGAATCAATAGCATGTCATCCAAGAGCATTAGCTTCCTTACCATTTATGAATAGCTATGAAAACATCCAGGCCGTATCTGACAATTTTACAGTACATAATAAACTCTTAGCTTGGAAAGATGCAAGGAGGTACTTTCAGATTCCAAACCATATATCACTCTGGTCACCGATTGCCCTTAATCCAGATTTCCCCCTTCAAATAAGGAGTATTGGACTTCTGGACTGGAAGACGAAGGGTATTGCTGACCTTACACTTTTATTTACTCAGGACACTCTTAAATCGTTGCAACAGATAAAATCTGAGTTTGACTTACCCCAAAACATACTTATTTAAGTACCTACAACACTTCATAGACGGTCAGAAGAAAGTCGATAAACTACATTTTCAAATGACTGAAGTTGAAAAACTATTTACGAATCCTACTGTTTGGGGGTTAAATATCCGACATACACTGCTCAAAAAAATAAAGGGAACACTAAAATAACACATCCTAGATCTGACTGAATGAAATATTCTTATTAAATACTTTTTTCTTTACATAGGTGAATGTGCTGACAACAAAATCACACAAAAATTATCAATGTAAATCAAATTTATCAACCCATGGAGGTCTGGATTTGGAGTCACACTCAAAATTAAGGTGGAAAACCACATTACAGGCTTATCCAACTTTGATGTTATGTCCTTAAAACAAGTCAAAATGAGGCTCAGTAGTGTGTGTGGCTTCCACGTGCCTGTATGACCTCCCTACAAATCCTGGGCATGCTCCTGATGAGGTGGCGGATGGTCTCCTGAGAGATCTCATCCCAGACCTGGACTAAAGCATCCGAGCAGCAGCGAGACATGATGTACCAGATGTGCTCAATTGGATTATGGTCTGGGGGAACGGGCGGGCCAGTCCATAGCATCAATGCCTTCCTCTTGCAGGAACTGCTGACACACTCCAGCCACATGAGGTCTAGCATTGTCTTGCATTAGGAGGAACCCAGGACCAACCGCACCAGCATATGGTCTCACAAGGGGTCTGAGGATCTCATCTCGGTACCTAATGGCAGTCAGCCGTCCTCTGGCGAGCACATGGAGGGCTGTGTGGCCCCCCAAAGAAATGCCACCCCACACCATGACTGACCCACTGCCAAACCGGTCATGCTGGAGGATGTTGCAGGCAGCAGAACGTTCTCCACGGCGTCTCCAGACTCTGTCACGTCTGTCACATGTGCTCAGTGTGAACCTGCTTTCATCTGTGAAGAGCACAGGGTGCCAGTGGCGAATTTGTCAATTTTGGTGTTCTCTGGCAAATGCCAAACACCTTCTGGATGATAGCGGTGTAAGCACAACCCCCACCTGTGGATGTCGGGCCCTCATACCACCCTCCTGGAGTCTGTTTCTGACCGTTTGGAAATTATAGGCAATTAGCAAGACACCCCCAATAAAGGAGTGGTTCTGCAGGTGGGGACCACAGACCACTTCTCAGTTCCTATGCTTCCTGGCTGATGTTTTGGTCACTTTTGAATGCTGGCAGTGCTTTCACTCTAGTGGTAGCATGAGACTGAGTCTACAACCCACACAAGTGGCTCAGGTAGTGCAGCTCATCCAGGATGGAACATCAATGCGAGCTGTGGCAAGAAGGTTTGCTGTGTCTGTCAGCGTAGTGTCCAGAGCTTGGAGACGCTACCAGGAGACAGGCCAGTACATCAGGAGACGTGGAGGAGGCCGTTCGAGGGCAACAACCCAGCAGCAGGACCGCTACCTCCGCCTTTGTGCAAGGAGGAGCAGGAGGAGCACTGCCAGAGCCCTGCAAAATGACCTCCAGCAGGACACAAATGTGCATATGTCTGCTCAAACGGTCAGAAACAGACTCCATGAGGGTGGTATGAGGGCCCGATGTCCACAGGTGAGGGTTGTGCTTACAGCCAGAGAACACCAAGATTGGCAAATTCGCCACTGTGCTCTTCACAGATGAAAGCAATGCTTAGAGAAGATCTTGTTAAGTGTTATTGAAGTGTTGTATATACGACAAAGTGCTAACAGTCAGTATCTAAATAATATGTGTGAAATGCCTGAATATTGACTGGTTTTTATAAAGCTGTCTGCTCAAGAGGAAGCTTCTCAATGTAACCAGTACCTGTATTGTGGTTCAGGTTATTAATCAGGAGGCGGTCGAAACGCCCACCTGTTTAGGCGAGGTGCTGGCAAGTGAAATACAACACTTGAAAAAGAAAAGCAGAGCCGCACACTAGGAGCTCAGATGCAATAATCTTATAACCTCATAGCCAACGTTTCGACAGACAAGCTGTCTTCATCGGGGTATAATGACAGACACTGCAAGGCACTAGTATATATAGGTGTCTGTAATCATAGCCGGGTGTGGCTTGATATCACTGGTTAATTTCAAATATAAATAGAACATACAAAAAACAGAAATGGATAGTATACAATCATAGATACATTTTGGCTATGTAGGCCAACAAACATTTACAATAAATAGCAAAATCACAATAAATCACAAGAATAGCTTCAGATGAAAGTCCAGTAGTCTGCTCCACTAAGGCAGTCATTTATCTTATAATTGTCCTTGTGGTAAAAAATGATGTGGGTAAAACAAAGCGCAAATTAAATGCACGAATCGAAGGAGCATCGTAGCACCAATAGGTGCAAAAACTCGACGTACCCAGTTGCGGCCCACTTTTTGGAAGCGAACCACTCGTCCCTACATTATATCGGCATCAAACACATCACCCTCCCTAGAAGAGGTGGTGACCTCTGCAATTTATTGTTAAAACGAGAGGCTACCTGGATCTTTACTTTAAAGACCTGTGCTCCCTTGTTTTAAAGCTGCATCCGTACCCATTGGATGTGTCACGTTCTGACCTTAGTTCCTTTGTTTTGTCTTTATTTTAGTATGGTTTGGGCGGGAGTTGGGGTGGGCAGTCTATGTTCTTTTTTTCTATAATTTGGGATTTCTGTGTTTGGCCTGGTATGGTTCTCAATCAGAGGCAGCTGTCAATATTTGTCCCTGATTGAGAACCATACTTAGGTAGCCTGGTTTCACCTTTGAGTTGTGGGTAATTATTTTCCATTTCAGTGTTCGCGCCATTCGGGACTGTTTCGGTTTGATTCTCTTGTTCTTTTGTATTTTGTATTCAGTCTCATTAAATTATATTATGGGTACATACCACGCTGCATTTTGGTCCTCCGATCCTTCCTACTACTCCTCCTCGTCAGAGGATTTTGCTGTGACTCTTATGTGGATGATGTTGAAAATATTTGTTGGTCTGATGTTATTAATAAGGAGCATCCAGACACTGAACTTGATGAATTTACATCTTCCGATTATTGATGAACGTGGCACCTGTTGAGAAACTGACTGTTAGAACTGTTGAAGTTCCATGGGTTGATAAGGAATTTTAAAACGGTTTGGCTAAAAGAGATGGGACAAATAGAGTGGCTAATAGGTCTGGCTGCACATCTGACTGACTTACTGCACATTGAGAAATCATGTGACAAAACTCAACAAAAAGAAGAATCTGTATTATGAAGCCAAGTTATATAAATAATTTGGAGTACAAATCCAACTCCATCTTTCATCAAATCAGATGGCTTATTCATCACAAAACCATTTGATGTTGCCAATTATTTTAATGATTACTTCATTGGCAAAGTGGGCGTCTACCTTTGACTCATTCCTCTCTGCCTCCTTCTTTCCACTCCTCTCCTCTTTTGACCTCACCCTCTCACCTTCCCCCTCTACTCACAAGGCAGGCAATACGCTCGACCTCATCTTTACTAGATGCTGTTCTTCCACTAACCTCATTGCAACTCCCCTCCAAGTCTCCGACCACTACCTTGTATCCTTTTTCCTCTCGCTCTCATCCAACACCTCCCACACTGCCCCTACTCGGATGGTATCGCGCCGTCCCAACCTTCGCTCTCTCTCCTCCGCTACTCTCTCCTCTTCCATCCTATCATCTCTTCCCTCTGCTCAAACCTTCTCCAACCTATCTCCTGATTCTGCCTCCTCAACCCTCCTCTCCTCCCTCTCTGCATCCTTTGACTCTCTATGTCCCCTATCCTCCAGGCCGGCTCGGTCCTCCCCTCCCGCTCCGTGGCTCGATGACTCATTGCGAGCTCACAGAACAGGGCTCCGGGCAGCCGAGCGGAAATGGAGGAAAACTCGCCTCCCTGCGGACCTGGCATCCTTTCACTCCCTCCTCTCTACATTTTCCTCCTCTGTCTCTGCTGCTAAAGCCACTTTCTACCACTCTAAATTCCAAGCATCTGCCTCTAACCCTAGGAAGCTCTTTGCCACCTTCTCCTCCCTCCTGAATCCTCCTCCCCCCCCCCCTCCCTCTCTGCAGATGACTTCGTCAACCATTTTGAAAAGAAGGTCGACGACATCCGATCCTCGTTTGCTAAGTCAAACGACACCGCTGGTTCTGCTCACACTGCCCTACCCTGTGCTCTGACCTCTTTCTCCCCTCTTTCTCCGGATGAAATCTCGCGTCTTGTGACGGCCGGCCACCCAACAACCTGCCCGCTTGACCCTATCCCCTCCTCTCTTCTCCAGACCATTTCCGGAGACCTTCTCCCTTACCTCACCTCGCTCATCAACTCATCCCTGACCGCTGGCTACGTCCCTTCCGTCTTCAAGAGAGCGAGAGTTGCACCCCTTCTGAAAAAACCTACACTCGATCCCTCCGATGTCAACAATTACAGACCAGTATCCCTTCTTTCTTTTCTCTCCAAAACTCGTGAACGTGCCGTCCTTGGCCAGCTCTCCCGCTATCTCTCTCTGAATGACCTTCTTGATCCAAATCAGTCAGGTTTCAAGACTAGTCATTCAACTGAGACTGCTCTCCTCTGTATCACGGAGGAGCTCCGCACTGCTAATGCTAACTCTCTCTCCTCTGCTCTCATCCTTCTAGATCTATCGGCTGCCTTCGATACTGTGAACCATCAGATCCTCCTCTCCACCCTCTCCGAGTTGGGCATCTCCGGCGCGGCCCACGCTTGGATTGCGTCCTACCTGACAGGTCGCTCCTACCAGGTGGCGTGGCGAGAATCTGTCTCCTCACCACGCGCTCTCACCACTGGTGTCCCCCAGGGCTCTGTTCTAGGCCCTCTCCTATTCTCGCTATACACCAAGTCACTTGGCTCTGTCATAACCTCACATGGTCTCTCCTATCATTGCTATGCAGACGACACACAATTAATCTTCTCCTTTCCCCCTTCTGATGACCAGGTGGCGAATCGCATCTCTGCATGTCTGGCAGACATATCAGTGTGGATGACGGATCACCACCTCAAGCTGAACCTCGGCAAGACGGAGCTGCTCTTCCTCCCGGGGAAGGACTGCCCGTTCCATGATCTCGCCATCACGGTTGACAACTCCATTGTGTCCTCCTCCCAGAGCGCTAAGAACCTTGGCGTAATCCTGAACAACACCCTGTCGTTCTCAACCAACATCAAGGCGGTGGCCCGTTCCTGTAGGTTCATGCTCTACAACATCCGCAGAGTACGACCCTGCCTCACACAGGAAGCGGCGCAGGTCCTAATCCAGGCACTTGTCATCTCCCGTCTGGATTACTGCAACTCGCTGTTGGCTGGGCTCCCTGCCTGTGCCATTAAACCCCTTCAACTCATCCAGAACGCCGCAGCCCGTCTGGTGTTCAACCTTCCCAAGTTCTCTCACGTCACCCCGCTCCTCCGTTCTCTCCACTGGCTTCCAGTTGAAGCTCGCATCCGCTACAAGACCATGGTGCTTGCCTACGGAGCTGTGAGGGGAACGGCACCTCAGTACCTCCAGGCTCTGATCAGGCCCTACACCCAAACAAGGGCACTGCGTTCATCCACCTCTGGCCTGCTCGCCTCCCTACCACTGAGGAAGTACAGCTCCCGCTCAGCTCAGTCAAAACTGTTCGCTGCTCTGGCCCCCCAATGGTGGAATAAACTCCCTCACGACGCCAGGACAGTGGAGTCAATCACCACCTTCCGGAGACACCTGAAACCCCACCTCTTTAAGGAATACCTAGGATAGGATAAGTAATCCCTCTCACCCCCCCCCCTTTAAGATTTAGATGCACTATTGTAAAGTGACTGTTCCACTCGATGTCATAAGGTGAATGCACCAATTTGTAAGTCGCTCTGGATAAGAGCGTCTGCTAAATGACTTAAATGTAATGTAAATGTAAACAAATTAACAACAGACTTTCAGCAAGCTTATGTAGAAGGGCCCTCAACATGTACTTCAAAGACACAATTGACTGATTGGTTGAAATAAATTGATAATGAGAAGATTGTGGGAGCTGTACTGTTAGGTTTCAGTGCAGCCTATGATATAATTGACCATAAAATGTTACAGTACCTGTCAAAAGTTAGGACACACCTACACATTCAAGGGTTTTTCTTTATTTTTTACTATTTTCTACATTGTAGAATAATAGTTAAGACATCAAAACTAGGGATGCATCGGTGCGAACTGTCATTGTGTCCGTTTCCATTTTGTCCAGCTGTAAGACATCAAAACTAGGGATGCATCGGTGCGAACTGTCATTGTGTCCGTTTCCATTTTGTCCAGCTGTTTATGTAACATTTCACATAAACCCTGTTTCTTGTCTGCATCGAAGTAGTGGTCCTTGTACCTAACATCGAGCATTGTGGCGACACAGTAAAGAGGCTCAGAGAGAATGCCACGAATCGCTTGTTCACAGCCTAAAGTACTGTAGTAAGGTTTAACCCCACGGTCTGTGTGGGCAGTTTTGTTGAGCAGGTGTTTCAATGCCATGACAGAGGGTATCCTGTCTACTGTGGACGCAGTTTGATTAGCTTATTTCTCCAGCCAGTTGTTCGAATGGTGCAAGGAGTGTGTTCATGTTTCAAACATGTTCTCAAATACCATTAAAATAGCAGCAGCGGTATGAGAACCATCACATTCTTGAGCATGCAGTACAGCTTTCCTCAGTACGAAATCATCGTCGACCCACTGTGCTGTCAGACTCAGCATGCCCATGGGGCTGACATCGCTGGTCCAAATGTCAGTCGTGAAGCTAATAGCAGTGACGTCCATAGCAAGTAGCTAATAGATGTACATTTCAACAATACTGTGTAACTCTGGTAGGGCAACATCTGAAAAACAGTGTGTACCGGGCTCGACCAGTCGGCGAAAGCCAACATAATCCACGACAGAGGACGGTTGATTGTCAAGGGAGATGAATTCCATTATCTTGGCGTTAATGGGTTTCGCCTTTGAGTTGTCTTGTTGAAATTTTCTTACTCTTTCAAATGACTGCTGGACTTGAACTTGTTTAGTTGTTGGAAGTGTGTGCTTAGTATTTTTCTGCGTTTGTTCTGTGTAGCACTGTATTTTTTAGTGGCGTCTTTATGTAATCTATTAACGTTGTATAGGTGTGCACGTCAGCTCTGACATCGGTTTTGCACATCAATCAATCAAATTTGATTTATATAGCCCTTCGTACATCAGCTGATATCTCAAAGTGCTGTACAGAAACCCAGCCTAAAACCCCAAACAGCAAGCAATGCAGGTGTAGAAGCACGGTGGCTAGGAAAAACTCCCTAGAAAGGCCAAACCTAGGAAGAAACCTAGAGAGGAACCAGGCTATGTGGGGTGGCCAGTCCTCTTCTGGCTGTGCCGGGTGGAGATTATAACAGAACATGGCCAAGATGTTCAAATGTTCATAAATGACCAGCATGGTCAAATAATAGTAAGGCAGAACAGTTGAAACTGGAGCAGCAGCATGGCCAGGTGGACTGGGGACAGCAAGGAGTCATCATGTCAGGTAGTCCTGGGGCATGGTCCTAGGGCTCAGGTCAGTTGAAACTGGAGCAGCAGCATGGCCAGGTGGACTGGGGACAGCAAGGAGTCATCATGTCAGGTAGTCCTGGGGCATGGTCCTAGGGCTCAGGTCCTCCGAGAGAGAGAAAGAAAGAAGGAGAGAATTAGAGAATGTACACAGGACACCGAATAGGATGGGAGAAGTACTCCAGATATAACAAACTGACCCTAGCCCCCCGACACAAACTACTGCAGCATAAATACTGGAGGCTGAGACAGGAGGGGTCAGGAGACACTGTGGCCCCATCTGAGGACACCCCAAGACAGGGCCAAACAGGAAGGATATAACCCCACCCACTTTGCCAAAGCACAGCCCCCACACCACTAGAGGGATATCTTAAACCACCAACTTACCATCCTGAGACAAGGCTGAGTATAGCCCACAAAGATCTCTGCCACGGCAAACCCAGGGGGGGGGGCGCCAACCCAGACAGGATGACCACAACAGTGAATCAACCCACTCAGGTGACGCACCCCCTGCAGGGACGGCATGAGAGAGCCCCAGTAAGCCAGTGACTCAGCCCCTGTAATAGGGTTAGAGGCAGAGAATCCCAGTGGAAAGAGGGGAACTGGCCAGGCAGAGACAGCAAGGGCGGTTCGTTGCTCCAGAGCCTTTCCGTTCACCTTCCCACTCCTGGGCCAGACTACACTCAATCATATGACCCACTGAAGAGTTGAGTCTTCAGTAAAGACTTAAAGGTTGAGACCGAGTTTGCGTCTCTGACATGGGTAGGCAGACATCGGCATTAAACTAGACATCGGGCCAATGCCGATGTTGGTATTTTTAGCTAATATCGTCCGATTCCAATATGCTCACCGATATATCATGCATCCCTAATCAAAACTATGAAATAACACATGGACTCATGTAGTAAGCAAAAAAGTGTTCAACAAATCAAAGTATATTATATATTGAGATTCTTCAAAGTAGCCACCCTTTGCTTTGATGACAGCTTTGCACAGTCTTGGCATTCTCTCAACCAGCGTCATGAGGTAATCACCTGGAATGCATTTCAATTAACAGGTGTGCCTTGTTAAAAGTTAATTTGTGGAATTTCTTTCTTTCTTAATGCATTTGAGCCAATCAGTTGTGTTTTGACAAGGCAGGGTTGGTATATTTGGTAAAATACCAAGTCCATATTATGGCAAGAACAGCTCAAATAAGCAAAGAGAAACGACAGTACCTCATTACTTTCAGTTAGTCAATGCGGAAAATTTCAAGAACTTTGAACGTTTTTTCAACTGCAGTTGCAAAAACCATCAAGCGCTATGATGAAACTGTCTCTAATGAGGACCGCCACAGGAAAGGAAGAACCAGAGTTACCTCTGCTGCAGAGGATAAGATCATTAGAGTTACCAGCCTCAGAAATGGGCAATTAACTGCACCTCTGATTGCAGCCCAAATAAATGCTTCACAGAGTTCAAGTAACAGACACATCTCAACATCAACTGTTCAGAGGAGACTGCATGAATCAGGCCTTCATGGTCAAATTGCAAAAAAAACTACTAAAGGACACCAATAAGAAGAAGAGACTTGCTTGGGCCAAGAAACATGAGCAATGGACATTAGACCGGTGGAAATCTGTCCTTTGGTCTGATTAGTCCAAATTTTAGATTTTTGGTTCCACCCACTGTGTCTTTTCGAGAAGCAGAGTAGATGAGCAGATGATCTCCGCATGTGTGATTCCCACCGTGAAGCATGGGAGGGGGAGGTGTGATGGTGTGGGGGTGCTTTGCTGGTGACACTATTAGTGATTTATTTAGAAATCAAGGCACAGTTAACCAGCATGGCTATCACAGCATTCTGCAGCGACACGCCACCCCATCTGGTTTGCGTTTAGTAGGACTATCAATTGTTTTTCAACAAGACAATGACCCAAAACACAACTTCAGGATGTATAAGGGCTATTTGACTAAGAAGAAGAGGGATGGAATGCTGCATCAGATGACCTGGCCTCCACAATCAACCAAATTGAGATGGTTTGGGATGAGTTGGACCGCAGAGTGAAGGAAAAGCAGCCAACAGGTGCTCAGCATATGTGGGAACTCCTTCAAGACTGTTGGAAAAGCATTCCAGGTGAAGCTGGTTGAGAGAATGCCAGAGTGTGCAAACCTGTCATCAAGGCAAAGGGTGGCTATTTGAACACTCTTTTTGGTTTACTACATGATTCCATATGGGTTAATTCATAGTTTCGATGTCTTCACTATTATTCTACAATGTAGAAAATAGTTTTAAAAAATAAAGAAAAACCCTTGAATGAGTAGGTGTTCTAAAACTTTTAAGCAGTAGTGTACGTCGGACCCCAGTAAGACTAGCTGTTGCCATTGGCGAATCAAATCAAAACAGACCACACAGAACTCATCTTGAGATGGATGGGGCATGGTGACATTTTAATCACTAATTTCCAGAGACACACTACATGAAAACACATTTAGAAAAACGGCATTGTGACTAAAGCCCAGTTTATACAAAACACACAAAGAGATGACAACCTCAGTAATTGAGGATGATTGGTTTAATCCAGTCTCTTATGTGTTTCAGAGGAAGGAGAGGGGAGTACCATTCACTCCTCTTCACAATACCTTGCCATGGTCTAATATTCATTATGGGAAATATATTCTCAGGTGAGGTGATTCACATTGGTGCTTCTGAGAAGATGTATATATGGTATCACTGAATTCTTATGAAGACACTCAATGAGTGAGAGAGAAGAGGAGTGAGAGAAGAGGACGCTGTTTAAACATGAGATCCTGGTAAACACTCCACTTACCCTTCTGAAGGAAAAAAATAACAGATAACAGGAGAAAAATGGAGGAGAAAGAGGTTGTGTCAAGGTAACCTGTGAGTGTACTTGTGTGTTTCTAAATCCAGAGGCGGCGGTCTGTGTTCTCGCTTCCTCACGACAGCGTCAGGTCGTGAGCGTCAAAAACACAATCAAGCATGTACACACACACTCAGTCACACAAAAGCATACATGACGCACAGACACTAAGGCTCACGCTGTTTACCGAATCGATGTTAGGCTTGGTTGAGCCACTGAGCGTTCTGAGCGTTCTGTCTCTCTGTGAGTCCCTTCCATGGGAGGCAGTGGTGGTGTGCCCCCAACACAGTTGGTGGGGGACTGTAGTTAACACAAAGCTCTTCAATAAATCATTCTGGTTCACATTCATTAAACATCAGAGATGAACCTCAGGGTTCCATCAAGTGCTAATAATTTGGAAAAAAGCTGTTTTGGATAAAGGTCCTTTTCCGATGTACACACACACTGACATCTGTTTCCCACGCATGCACATACGATCACACACTCCCTATGCGCCCACAAATGCGAGGCCACGCACGACTCCAACACCAACATCAAGTTTGCTGATGACATGACTGTGGTAGGCCTGATCACTGGCGACAATGAGATAACCTACAGGGAGGAGGTCAGTGACCTGTCACTCAATGTCAGTAAGACCAAGGAGCTGATCGTAGACTACAGGAAACAGGGGGGCTACCACGCCCCCATACACCTCGACAGGGCTGCAGTGGAGCGGATCAAGAGCTTCAAGTTCCTCGTGTCCACACACACAAACTGTCGGGGCACGACAGCGCCTCTTCAACATCAGGATGTTGACATTTTTTGGCACGGGTCCTCAAATCCTAAAAAAGACTGCACCAACTGCACCACTGAGAGCATATTGACTGGCTGCATCACTGTTTGGTATGGCTACTGTACTGCCCTCGATCACATAGCACTACAGAGGGTGGTGCGGATAGCCAAGTACATCACTGGAGCTAAGATCCCTGCCATCCAGGACCTCTATATCAGGCGGTCTGAAAGGAAGGCATGGAAAATGGTTAAAGGCACCAGCCACCCAAACCATAGATTCTCTCTGCTTCCACATGGTAAGTGGTACCAGAAGATCAAGTCAGATACCAACAGGCTCCTGAACAGCTTCTATACTAAAGCCATAAATAGCTAGAAAAATGTCTACACTGCATTGATTACAACATTGAGTCTTTTTGGGTATGACACTAAAAGCTTAGCACACCTGTATTTCGGGAGTTTCTCCCATTCTTCTCTGCAGATCCTCTCATGCTCTGTTAGGTTGGATGGGGAGCGTTAATGGACAGCTATTTTCAGGTCTCCAGAGATGTTCGGGTTCAAGTCTGGGCTTTGGCTGGGCCACTGAAGGACATTCAGAGACTTTTTCCAAAGCCACTCCTGCATTGTCTTGGCTGTGTGCTTAGGGATGTTGTCCTGTTGGAAGGTGAAACTTCACCCCAGTCTGAGGACCTGAGCACTCTGGAGCAGGTTTTCATCAATAATCTCTCTATACTTTGCTCCATCCATCTATTCCTAGATCCGGACTGGTCTCCCAGTCCCTGCCACTGTAAAACATCCACACAGCATGATGCTGCCACCACCATGCTTCCCCTTAGGGATGGTGCCAGGTAAGAAGTTTTAGGTTGTAGTTATTATAGGACTATTTCTCTCTATACCATTTGTATTTCATATACCTTTCACTATTGGATGTTCTAATAGGTACTTTAGTATTTAGTATTGCCAGCCAGAGTTGATAGGTTTGAAGTCATAAACAGTGCAATGCTTGAAGCACAGCAAAGAGCTGCTGGCAAATGCAGGAAAGTGCTGTTTGAATGAATGCTTCCGAGCCTGCTGCTGCCTACCACTGCTCAGTCAGACTGCCCTATCAAATCAGACTTAATTATAATATAATAACACACAGAAATACAACCCTTAGGTCATTAATATGGTCAAATCCGGAAACTATCATTTCGAAAACAAAACGTTTATTCTTTCAGTGAAATACAGAATCATTCTGTATTTCATCTAACGGGTGGCATCCCTAAGTCTAAATATTGCTGTTACATTGCACAACCTTCAATGTTATGTCATAATTACGTACAATTCTGGAAAATGAATTACGGTCTTTGTTAGGAAGAAATGGTCTTCACACAGTTCGCAACGAGCTAGGTGGCCCAAACTGCTGCATGCACCCCGACTCTACTTGCACAGAACGCAAGAGAAGTGACACAATGTCCCTAGTTAAAATAAATTCATGTTAGCAGGTAATATTAACTAAATATGCAGGTTTAAAAATATATACTTGTGCATTGATTTTAAGAAAGGCATTGATGTTTATGGTTAGGTACACATTGGTGCAACGACAGTGTTTTTTTCGCGAATGCGCTTTTTAAATCACCCTTTTGGCGAAGTAGGCTGTGACTCAATGATAAATTAACAGGCACTGCATCGATTATATGCAACGCAGGACAAGCTAGGTAAACTAGTAACATCATCAACTATGTGTAGTTAACTAGTGATTATGTTCAGATTGATTGTTTTTTATGAGTTTAGCTAGCACCTTACCTTGGCTCTTTGCTGCACTCGCATAACAGGTAGTCAGCCTGCCACGCAGTCTCCTCGTGTAGTGAAACGTAATCGGCCATAATCGGTGTCAAAAAAATGCTGATTACCGATTGTTATGAAAACTTGAAATCGGCCCTAATTAATCGGCCATTCCAATTAATCGGTCGACCTCTAGCTAAAACCCCTGCATTTTGGAGCTGCCTAACTCAAGAAAGCAAAAAAGAAACCATGTTGGTATGCGGCTTTATTAACTCAATGATTATTTATGTTTTACATTGTTTGCAAACTGATATGTGACACTTATTAATGCCAAAATAACATCCAAAACAGGCAAAAAAAATGGGGTGCCTCCAAACAGTTGGGTCTCTGCCCTGAATGATGCGTAGCCATTGTCAATGGTATTAGCACTAACCCTGGAACTGACCCTGTATATAGCTTACTTACTTTCTTGTGTTCTTATTTTGTGATTTTGTTCCACTTAACTTTTTAAAATTAATTTTATAGTATTACTGATATTGATTCGTGCATTGTTGGAAAAGAACAAGCAAGAAAGGAATTTCATTGTACTAGTACACGTGACAATAAAAACTTGAAACTTGACAGACTCCCCTACACCTGCTCCTCACTCTTGTTTGGGTCCAGTTGTGTGACCGGGGCCACCTGTGTGGGTTTGCAGCAGCCTGCACAGATGTACTTGAGGAAACAGAGGTAGGCGCTCCCTGACACGATAACAGTGATGATGATGATGATGGTGGCGCCGAAGGCTGGGGACACGGCGTTCTGCAGGACAGACTTCAGACCGCCCACGTTGAAACCAGCTCCACTGCCCTCCGCTGGGTTCATACTCGGTCGGTTGGTGGTGTGACCTGTATGAACAAGAGATTTGGGGTCAATGACATGTCAGGTTTGGGCAAAAACACCAACTGTAACTAGGGGGAGGTATTTGTTCTCCAATCAACAAGGTTGTAGTGGATACCAGGTTGTGTTTTGTAGGTTGGAATAGGTAGTGCGTAGTGTTGAAGGTACTGTAGTAGAATGTTTACTGTTTAAGCCAACACAGCTTCATAAGCAGGCTATTGTCATTTCAATATTCTCTTCCAAGGGATTATTTACCATCACGGTAGTTATAACTTTGTATGCTATTGGGAGGGAGGGACAAGCCTTTGAGAACAGTGTGAAACCATGACTGAATCCCCCATGGGTTCCTCATGCATCCGCTCAGTGACGGCTGCTGGCACCTATAATGAAAGGAAATGTCACGGATCCCGCTGGTACTGCTGCTCATTCTGTTCACCAATTCCAGAGGTTTACGTCACCTGCTTTCAGGCTTCACTGAACGGGATTCATTATCATCAACTGTCTTGTCTAATTACACAGACCTGGTTCCCATTTCCACTGATTAGTATGTTATATATGTGCCCTCTGTTTCCTCTGACTTTTTCCCGTTGGTGGTGTCAGTACCTATGCGTTAGTATATGCCATTTAGCAGACGCTTTTATCCAAAGCGACTTACAGTCATGTGTGCATACATTCTACGTATGGGTGGTCCCGGGGATCGAACCCACTACCCTGGCATTACAAGCGCCATGCTCTACCAACTGAGCTACAGAAGGACCATTAGTGCAGCTGTTATACTGTGTGCTATATATATTGTGTATTACAGGTATCGTCCCGTGGCATTCAACAAGGTTTATCCACTCTCTTTTGATTGGGTACAGCCCAGTGTTTTTGTATATGTATTTGTTTTGGGTGTATTAAAAACCCCTATTGTGTATTCCTGTGCCTGTCTCCAAATCCTTTATACCAGTGTGACAGGGAAACTGTTACAAAGATGTTTATAATTATGGCTACTAGTGTTGTTAGCAGCTGGGCTTTTATGCCGAGCCTGGGGAATGGAAGAATTCCATAACATACTAATGGGCCAGTAACGGAAAGGTTGCTGGATTGAATCTCCGAGCTGTAAAAATCTGTCGCTCTGTCCCTGAGCAAGGCAGTTAACCCACTGTTCCCCCGGGCGCCATGCATGTCAATTAAGGCAGCCCCCTGCACCTCTTTGATTCAGAGGGGTTGGGTTAAATGTAGACTGCACACTTCAGTTGAAGGCATTCCGTTGTTCAACTGACTAGGTATCCCCCCCTTTCCCTAATGTATTTCATACTGTGCTACACTGCTGTCTAGGGAGGAGGAGGTGGAGAAGGCTTTTGATTACCTGTGGCTAGCTGTTGAAACAGAAACTGCATTAAAGGAAAAATAACATGCCGCTGACAGAATTGTCTTTTACCTGTTGAGAAGATATGACGAACGGGCACACACAGGCAGGGTTAATAAATAAAACGTTTCTTAGAACAGTTCCAACTGTCTGTGGTGAAAATATGTTTTTCAATAGTTATAGCTCTGGATGGAAACAATATCCTTCTATCTGTCTGCAAATCTGTTTCAATTACACACAATAATGCTATTATACTTCCACAGATGGAGTCACATGTACACAAACACACAGACACGCAAACACTCTCACATTTACACACACACATGTACGGATCTAATAATTTATGTGATAAATCTGTTTTTTAAATTTAAATTGAAATTTATGTCAGTTAAGAACAAATTCTTATTTACATTGACGGCCTACCCCGGCCAAACCATCTCTATTTCAAAGACAACAACACTATTTGTCACCCAAATTAATGTTCTGTATCTACATAAGCCCATGTGCTGGAGTAGAGCAGAGGACGAGGCTCAGCCTCTGATTGCAGCATTGATTCAGAAACATGATGGCTTCCTGAGTCATTGTGCCAGGTTCTGTACTCTTTTGGTGAGACAAATGCTTGTCACATGCACAGTATATGTCAGGTGTAAAACAGTGAAATGCTCATTTTGCGAGCTCTTTCCCAACTGCATTCACAAAAAAAGGTAATAATAGCGATAGGAAGATAAATGTGAAATACGAGAGAAGGAAAAAGAAGAGAAACATGAGAATGCAATTATATACATGTCCTATATACAGGTCAATGCAGTGCCAGCACTGTTATTAAAATGTGCAGGGGTACTGAGTGGCTGAGGAAGGAATGTACACGTGAACAGGGGTTAAGTGACTAGTGGCTTAAATACCATTATAATAATAATATTCATAATAATGTCTAGGTGGGAGAGGGCAGTATGGAATGCAATTGAGATCACGTCGTCTGTTGATCTGTTGGGGCGGTATGCAAATTGGAGTGGGTCCAGGGTGTCTGGGATGATGGCGTTGATGTGTGCCATCACCAGTCTTACAAAGCACTTCATGATTATTGATGTGATTGCTACAGGGCGGTAGTCATTGTGGCACGTTGCTTTAGAGTTTTTGGGAACAGGAACAGGAACGATGGTAGTCAGCTTTAAACATGTGGGGAGAGGTTGAAAATGTCCGTGAAGACCCCAGCCAGCTGGTCTGCGCATGCTCCGAGAACACAACCTGGAATACTGTCTGGCCTTACGAGTGTTGACCCATTTAAAAGTCTTCTTCACATCTGCCTCGGAGAGTGAGTTCACCCAGTTCTCCGGAACAGCGGGGGCCCTCACGCAAGGCTCAGTGCTGTTTTTGTCTAAGTGTTCGTAGCCTTGACCGCAGCCCCAGGGTTAGCTGCTATAGCCTTATGTGCTGCGACTCTGTTGTTTAGCTTGGTGTGCACCTACCAGGGTTGGGGTCAAGACAGAGAGGGAGAGGGAGATACATATCATGGTTCGGGTCAATTCCACAAATGTAATTCTAATTCAATTATCTTTCCCTGTAAATTCCATTTAATTCCAGATCAGTCTTTGAATTCAGAGATAATTCAATTAATTTGAATTCTGATTATTCTGTACATTCCAAGAATTAAATTCCCAATTCAATATTATCCCTAACAATTCCACAAATTCCAATTCAATTCCCTCAGGCTGATCATGTTACTGTTCAGACAACCTAGCTATACTGGACATTTTAGAATATTGGTTGAAATTATTAAAAACAAATTATACAGTCCATTTTATACTATTTCTGAGCTCCAAGATAAACCTCAAAATGTAAAAAACTGTGCCGGCTCTGACGCTAATCGGATGCGGGATGGCTTGCAAACTATAACGGATTACAAAGGGAAAGCCAGCCACGAGCTGCCCAGTGACGCAAGCCTATCATACGAGCTAAATGTATTCTATGCTCGCTTCGAGGCAAGCAAAACTGAACCATGTATGAGAGCATCAGAGAACTGTGTGATCACACTCTCCGTAGCCGAGGTAAGACCATAAAACAGGTTAACATTCACAAGGCCAGACTAATTACCAGTAACCATACTCAGAGCATTTGCTGACCAGCTGGCAAGTGTCTTCACTGACGTTTTCAATCTCTCACTAACCCAATGTAATACCAACATGTTTCAAGCAGACCACAATAGTCTGCCCAAGAATTCCAACATAACCTGTCTCAATGACTATCGCCCCATAGCACTCACAGCTGTAGTCATGAAATGCTTTCAAAGGCTAGTCATGACTCACATCAATGCCATCATCCCAGACACCCTGGATCCACTCCAATTCACATACCGCGCCAACAGATCTACAGATGACGCAATCTTTATTGCACTACATACTACCGTCTTCTACCTGGACAAGAGGAACACCTATGTGAGAATGCTGTTTATTGACTACAACTCAGCATTCAACACCATCGTACCCTCCAAGCTCATCACTAAGCTAAGGACCCTGGGACTGAACACATCCCTCTGCAGCTGGATCCTGGACTTGCTGACGGACCGCCCCCAGGTGGTGAGGGTAGGCAACAACACATCTGCCACACTGATGACACGACGGTGGTAGGCCTGATCACCGACGACGATGAAACAGCCTATAGGGAGGAGGTCAGAGACCTGGCAGTGTGGCGCCAGGACCTCTCCATCAATGTCAGCAAGACAATGGAGCTGATCATGGACTACAGGAAACTGAGGGCCGAGCACGCCCAAGATCGTCAAGTTCCTTGATATCCACATCACTAAGGATTTATCATGGTCCACAACGCCTCTTCCCCCTCAAGAGGCTGGAAAGATTTGGCATGGGCCCTCAGATCCTCAAAAAGTTCTACAGCTGCACCAAAAGGTTCTACAGAGCATCTTGACTGGCTGCATCACCGATTGGTATGGCAAAAGCACCACCCTTGATTGCATGGCACTACAGAGGGTGGTGCTAACAGCCCAATACATCACTGGTGCCAAGCTCCCTGCCACCCAGGACATCATGTAAGTCAGTTTTTACCATCTCCTTTAGGTAACTGTGAGAGTTCCATGTTGTATCTGTAAGTGGTGACATGCCAAATGGTGCTAAATGGAGAAACGTCATTGCTATTCCTAATTTTTATTTTCCTAATAGGTATAATCCAACCTTTGAGTCTCCTGTTGTTCTGAAATCTCTAAGTAATCTGACTTGTATTGAAACTTACTTTTAAATGCAGAAAATGTTTGACATTTTTACATCTTAATATTCATAGTTTATTACCTAAAATGGATCATGTCACGATCCTGATATTTTAATTTTATCTGAGACCTGGTTAACTGATAAAACCCTGGACTCTGGGGTTTATATGGATGGTTAAAATGTGTTTAGTAAAGATAGGAAAGGCAAAGGTGTTGCTATTTACACAAAAAACACTTCTCAAAAGTTTTCAATTGTATTGTATTGTAGATAAACATGCTCCCTTTATAAAACTGAGAATAAAAAATAAAATAAAAATCGGTCTTGCCCTTGGTTCAGTCCAAAGCTGTCTGAAGTCATACACAACAGAGATGCTGCCTGGGCTGAAGCTAGATTCACAGACTCGGGCCCAGACTGGCAGTCTTTCAGGTGATTGAGAAATCAGTGTGTAAAACTAGTTAAAAAAGCTAAATCAGATTATTATGTCAATACACTATCTGAATGTACAGGGAACCCAGCTACATTTTGGAAAGCTGTTAAATCACTGAAGGGTTGTGTCTCCTCTTCTCTCCCCCAATAAATTAATTTAGATTCTGGCCCTATTACTGACTAAATTGATATCATTAATACATTTAATCACAATTTTATATCTGCAGGCTTTATATTTGAATGCATTTCAAAGCCAGATCTTGAAAAGAGTCATTTGGATGTAGATGGTGTTTATCTATTGAATGACACTGAAAACACTGATCAGGAGTTTTCTTTTCGGAAATTCACTGATAAGGTAGTCTTGGATGTTTTGTTAACAATAGACAAAATAATCCACAGGGGCTGATCATTTGGAGCCTGGTCTGCTTAAGTGTGCAGCATCCCTTATTGCTGGTTGACATTTTTTATTTAACATTGTTATCAGGAAGTATTCCAAAAGCATGGAAATCCACATATGTGCTGCCACTCAATAAGTGTGGGGATACAAATAATCTTGACAACTATCGCCCCATTTCAATACCACCTTGTTTAGCTAAGATTCTTGAATCCTTGGTTAATGTACAACTTTGTTCCTTTTTATCTGATAGTTGTATTCTTATCAAAAACCAATCAGGGTTTAGGCCTGGGCATAGTACAACAATGTTAGTTGTTAATGATCTTGTCAATGCCTTGGATGCTAAAACGAGCTGTGCTGTCTTGTTTATTGACCTGTCAAAGGCATTCGACACTGTTGATCATTCTGTTTTGCTGAAGAAATGATCAAGAGTAGGTCTGGAATATACAGCCTGTTTATAGTTTCAGAATTATCTTAGCGACAGGACTCAGGCCATCTTAATAGATGGGGTTAAATCTGAATTTATTGAGATTCAAAAGGGTGTTCCTCAGGGTTGGATTTTGGGTCCATTACTGTTCACTTTGTATATTAATGACATAAGAAAAACTGTTAATACTTGTAACATTGATCTCTATGCAGACTACACAGTTTTGTATTCCTGTGCCACCTCAGTGCAGCAGGCCATTCGTGAACTTCAGCATGACTTTGATTCAATTCAGAAATTACTTGCAGATTTTAAGTTAGTGTTAAATACAAGTGAAACCAAACTCATGCTGTTCTTTAGGTCACAAAATGTTCACCCTGAGGACCTGCATATGTGTGCTATAAATGGAGCCCAAATTGAGCTTGTTTCTCAATATAAACACCTGGGTGTCTGGATTGATGACATGTTGTCCTTTGTAACGCATATAGAAAATCTTACTAAAGAAGCTAAGATCCAAGATTGCATTTTTATATCGAAATAAATCATGCCTTAGTATTAAAAATAGTAGAAAGATTGTTCAAACAACGCTTCTCCTTGTATTGGATTTTGGTGATCCTGTTAACATGCAAGCGGCAAACCTCTTTTAAAACCTTTGGACGCAGTCTACCATTCCGCGATACGTTTTATCACAGGGGAAACATTTAGGACTCATCATTGTAGTTTGTATAAAAATGTGGGATGGACCTAGCTGTCTAAGAAGAGAGCTTCATTCTCTTTTATTCATTTACAAAGCAATCTTACATAAACTCCCTCTATTTGTATCATAATTAAATAAGAAGTTACCAAACCCGTTCACAGGATAACACTAGAGATCCCTTCAGTCTCCACAGATTTCAGAAAATCTGTGTTTAGTTTCTTTGCCCCTAATTTTTGGAAAAATATGCAGAGTTCACTGCAGCTAGATGTGCTGTAGCAACTCAGGTAGTTTACATTATTGATTGAGGACCTCTATGTAGTTGAATGTGATTGCTTTTATTAAATATGTTTATTTTTGTTTATTGTGCTGAATTATATTGTTTTATACACATGTATGTTGTTTTAATATTCTGTTTTTATTGTGATGTGTACAGGACTCTTGTTTAAATAAAGTTGAAAAAAATACTGTATATCAGACTATATCAGGCGGTGTGGGATATCAGGCGGTTTTAGGCTGGGTTTCTGAATGAGATATCAGCTGATGTACGAAGGGCTGATTTGATTTGAAGACTATTCTCTCTGCTTCCGCACGGCAAGCAGTACTGGTGCTTCAATTCTGACACCAGACTCTTGAACAGCTTCTATCCCCAAGCAATAATACTGAAATATAGCTAATAAAATAGCTACATGGACTATATGAGTTAACTTTGAATCTTTGACCTTTTATTTACAATTTGTGCACATTAATTCCATCATCTGTTTCACTCTACACACACGCACATCCACTCACATACAAGCTGCAGCTACTCTGTTTATCTTATATCCTGTTGCCTAGTCATCTTACCCCTTTACATATCTACCTCCATCACTCCAGTATCCCTGCACATTGTAAATGTTATTGGAACTGACCATGTAAGTGTATATAGTATTCATATTTATTGTGTTCTTATTATTTCTTGGGTGTTTTTTCTAGTATTACCTTGTTATTGATTATTGCATTGTTGGGTTTTGAGTTTGCAAGAAAGGCATTTTACTGTATTTGTGCATGAGACTTTAAAAACTTGATTACTTTTATATTAGTTCTCTATTTTCTTTCTCTCTGCATTATTGGGAAGGGCAGTAAGTACGCATTTCACTGTGACTACACTTGTTGTTTACGAAGCATGTGACAAATATAATTGGATTTGATTTAGACACCCACTCATCCCAGCAATCCTCCATTCGTCTCCTAATTTGATTGCATTCCCTATTTTCCACAACACTTTAGAGACCTTTTCCTGAGATTAAGTGACTGATACAGCTTTAATGCCTGGTCAGTCATATATATATATATATATATATATATATATATATATATATATATATATATATATATATATATATATATATATATATATATATATATATATATATACTCATGACTCAAACTGATATATATATATCAAACTGATATATATATTTTTGTGAAGTACAGACTGTCAGCACCATAATTCATTAGAACTGTTTAGAAATTATAGAAGCTTTTGTATATTTTTTTCGTGAAGTACATTTAAAGTAATCATTGTTAATATTTGGTCGCATATTCTTTGCATGCAATGACTGCTTGAAGTTTGCGATGCATCGACATCACCAGACACTGGGTATCTTCCCTGGTGAGTATTGACTCGGCCAGTCAAGGATCTTCTTCAAAAAATTAGTATGTTAGGGTCATTGTCTTGTCACATCATCGATGAAGAGAAGTGAGCCTGTTCCACTGGCAGCCGTACAGGCCCAAGCCATAACACCCCCTCCACCATGTTTCACAGATCAGGTGGTATGCTTTGGATCATGGGCATGTCTTTTTTCCCCCCACACTTTCATCTTTCTATCACTTTGGGACATGTTAATCTTTGTCTCATCTGTCCAAAATACTTTTTTCCAGAACTCTTGGGGCTCTTTTAGGTGCTTTTTAGCAAACTGTAATATCACCATTCTGTTCTTCAGGCTTATCAGTGGTTTGCATCTTGTAGTGTTTCCTCTGTAGTCCTGCTGGTGTAGGCTTCTACGTATGGTAGACTTTGACACATCTACATCCAGGAGATTGTTTTTGATTGGGTTGATGTCAGGGGGGTTCCTCACCATAGAGAGTATTCTCCGATCATCCGCTACAGTGGTCTTCCTCAGTCTACCAGTCTTTTGACATAATTGAGTTCACCGGTTGTTTTCTCTTGTTAATGATGAACCAAACTGTTGACTTGGGCATGGCCAGGGTTTTTGCAATGTTCCTGTTTGATCGATTTTCTTTTCTGACCCTTATGACGGCCAGCTTCATTTGCATCGACACTGCTGTTTTCCTCATGTTGTCACACCCCAACAACCTCCTCCAAAGGCAATAGCAAAGTCCAGAATCAATACTATTCATCAACAACGCTCTACCCACTAAGCTATCTGCCGCTCCTGTTGAATCAGTTATATGCTGAGCACCTGTTGGCTGCTTTTCCTTCACTCTGCGGTCCGACTCATCCCAAACCATCTCAATTTGTTTGAGGTCGGGGGATTGTGGAGGCCAGGTCATCTGATGCAGCACTCTGTCACTCTCCTACTTGGTCAAATAGCCCTTACACAGTCTGGAGGTATGTTGGGTCATTGTCCTGTTGAAAAACAATTGATAGTCCCACTAAGCCCAAACCAGGTGGGATGGTCTGCAGAATGCTGTGGTAGCCATGCTGGTTTAAGTGTGCCTTGAATTCTAAATAAATCATAGACGGTGTCACGGGCAAAGAACCCCCACAGCCTAACACCTCCTCCTCCATGCTTTACGGTGGGAAATATACATGCAGAGATGATCCATTCAGCCACACGCATCTTACAAAGACACAGCACTTGGAACCAAAAATCTCCAATTTGCACTCAAGACCAAAGGACACATTTCCACTGGTCTAATGTCCTTTGCTCGTGTTACCTGGCCCGAGCAAGTATCTTCTTCTTGTTGGTGTCTTTTAGTAGTGGTTTCTTTACAGCAATTCAACCATGAAGGCCTGATTCACACAGTCTCCTGTGAACAGTTGATGTTGAGATGTGTCTGCGAAGCATTTATTAGGGCTGCAATCGGAGGTATAGTTAACTCTAATGAACTTATCCTCTGCAGCAGAGGTAACTCTGGGACTTCCTTTCCTGTGGAGAGCCAGTTTCATCATAGCGCTTGATGGTTTTTGCAACTGCACTTGAATAAACTTTCTAAGTTCTTGAAATGTTCCATATTGACTGACCATGTCTTAAAGTAATGAGGTACCGTCGTTTCTCCTTGCTTATTTGAGCTGTTCTTGCTATAATATGTACTTGGTGTTTTAGCAAATAGGGCTATATTCTGCATACCCCCCTACCTTGTCACAACACACCTGATTGGCTCAAAAGCATTAAGGAAAGAAATTCCACAAATGAACTTTAAAGAAGGCACACCTGTTAATTGAAATTAATTCCAGGTGACTACCTCATGAAACTGGTTCAGAGAATGCCAAGAGTGCGCAAAGCTGTCATCAAGGCAAAGGGTGGCTATTTGAAGAATATCAAATATATTTTGATTTGTTTAAACACTTTTTTGGTTACTACATGATTCAATGTTTGTTATTTCATAGTTTTGATGTCTTCACTAATATTCTACCATGTAGAACATTGTCAAAATAAAGAAAAAGCCTTGAATGAGTAGGTGTTCTAAAACTTGACTGGTTGTGTATATACTGTGGATAGAGAAACAGAGAGAGAGACATTACAAGTCCAGGTCAGTCTTTGAATTCAGAGATAATTAAATTCCTCTGAATTCTAATGTTGGGAATACAATTCTTGGAATTGACTTAATTCAATATTATCCCCAACAATTCCAATCCACTCTGTCTTTCAGGTTGATCATGTCACTGTTCAGACAGCCTAGCTATACTGGAAATATTGTCACGGACCCCCCCCCCCCCCACCGGTAATGTTGCTCATTCCGTGCACCAGTTTGAGGTCTATGTCACCGGCCTCTAGGTGTCACTGAACTGTCTGATTACGCATACCTGGTTCCCATTCCCCCTGAATAGTAATTGTATATGTGCCCACTGTTCACCATTGTTTTGTCGGTTATTGTTCCCTTATTGTGCACTTGTTATTAAGTGTCTCGTCCTGTGTATTGTTGTGCATATGTTATTACGGGTCCCGCCCTGTATAGTGTATTGCAGGTCTCGTCCCATGTTTTTATTAGAGGTATTACCTCACTATTTTGTTTGGGTTACATCCCTGTGTTCTTTTATACAAGTTTGTTTTGGGCTTCGTTCTCGTGCCTTTTAAACCCCCTATTAGGAATTCCTGCGCCTGTCTCCAATCATTTCTAAAAACATGACAGAATAACCTACCCCAAAAATACAACATGCCATGAAAGGCACCCAAACAAAAGAGTGAGGTTAAACCTCTAATAAATACATGGGACGAGACCCGTAATAACATATATGCACAACTATACACAGAATGAAACAAGTACACAATACACGCAGCACTAAAGCCGAAACAAAGCACAGGTACTCACAAGACCAACGGACATGCGGAACTAACCAACTAAGAGTGCCAACTGAGTTCCATGGGGATTTTTCATTCATGATATTAAATGGTACTGCGTATCAATACCACTATTTTTCTGAGCTCCAAGATATGCCTCAAAACCCCCAATTTAGACACCCACTCCAAGCCATCTAATTGAGCCGCCTCTGTGAGTGACTCATCCTCTAATTGCATTTCCTATTTTCCAGCAACACCTTAGAGACTTTCCTGCAGCCTTGTCTCAAATTAGTAGGAAATCTTATGTTCGGTATGGTTACATAGGACAGAAGGTTACTTAAGTCAAAAAACGAAAGGAGGGTGGTTGGTTGAGGTGGATGGATGGATGAGCATATAACGCAAATGTCAGACAACTTTTGCTTTTTAGCAACTTTACAAATTAATACTTTTAGCTTTTTTGCAACTACGTAGCATGTTAGCTAACCCTTACCCTAACGCCAACCCCTAGCCTAGCTAACATTAGCCAGCAAGCTACTGTTAGCCACCTAGCCACACCAAATTGGAATGTGTAACATTGCACGAATTCCATTTTAGAAGATTTATAACATATTGTACGTTTTTCAAATTGGGAACATATTGTACGTTTAGCAAATTGGGAACATATCATATGAAAACGTAACATATACTACAAAATGGATGATGGACATCACAAATTAATACCATGTAAAACATAACATATATTAAACTGATTATCTAGAATTTACGTGCAGAATAATACGAAATGCTTTGAGACCAGGTTGTTTCCTGGGATTAATATACTGATATGCGGTGTTGAGACCACATATTGAGTGTCTCGGTCTTGTCTTGTGTCAGATAAATTTGTCTCGGACAATGAGGACTCATAATTTCTTCAGAGATCAGCTGAGACATACGGAGAAAAAACCTCATAATTATCAGCCCCCATTCAGTCAGCACATAGAACTGCTTGGTGAGGCCAAATATCCACTCAAATATCCACATTAATATCTTATCACATATCGAAACCTGGGCTTCCTACTTTACTATCCTTTACTTTCGTTGTCACGCTTTTCAGAACTTCCTTAATTCGTTGGTAGGGAAGAGTGGGGGAAATTACTAGGAGAGACCTGGGGAAGTTTTTACATATTTTGTATTTTTGTCCATTATAGACCCATTTGGGTTCATGATCATCTGTAGAGTGAATCATGGTTTTTGTGTGTTGTTTTTTGGAACTCGGTCGGCGTCTCAACTTACTGTTGAGTTAGAATATACTGTACATTATACAAAACTGGCCACCCCAGCAAACAAAGGGGATACCTAGTGAATTGTACAACTGAATGCATTCAACTGAAATGTGACTTCCACATTTATCCCAACCCCTCTGAATCAGAGAGGTGCGGGGGGGGGGTTGTTAAATCAACATTCTCAGCACCGAGAGAACGATATATTTGTAACATTATGTTACTGGCCCAACGAACCTAGCTGCTAGGCTACCTGCCGCCCAACTCAAGGTGCAGCTGTGTAATGATCATGCTTTTTAAAATCAGCTTCTTGGTATGGCACACCCGTCAGGTGGATGGATTACCTTGGCAAAGGAGAAATGCTCACTAACAGAGATGTAAACAAATTTGTGCACAACATTTGAGAGAAATTTGTTTTTTGGGCGTATGCAAAATGTATGGTGTCTTATTTCAGCTCATGAAACACGGGACCAGCATGCTTTCATATGTTTTTTCAGTGTATATTCATGTACTATTGTCATCTTCCTCTATTCCATTCTCTATGT
Source organism: Oncorhynchus gorbuscha (assembly GCF_021184085.1). Classification (NCBI taxonomy): domain Eukaryota; kingdom Metazoa; phylum Chordata; class Actinopteri; order Salmoniformes; family Salmonidae; genus Oncorhynchus; species Oncorhynchus gorbuscha. The sequence continues at coordinate 81,281,970 of NC_060173.1, forward strand.
GTAATTACTGTAACCGTCTCACTTGTTAAATATGGTCAGCCCAATTGATCGACCGCTGTCCTACTCTTTAATAATGCATTGCAACACGTCATTCTATCAACCAAGCTGTGCGTGATTAATCAGTAAAATGAACGATTCGATTCAATAATGGAATCCAATTAGCTCCCCGTGCAGAGATAGAGATTTATACAGAGACAGATTTCAGAGAGAGACAAATCGAGAGATTAAATATTCTGTTGACTCTATCCAACTGAATAGAATCTCTGAATGCTCTCACAATACGAAAAAAACTGTTTTTAGAACAATGATAGCCATAGACAACCATGTTCTCTACATTGGGGGAGGGGCATTTCTGTTTTGACACAGTCCTCTACATAGAAATATAACCATAAGGATGGAGAGAGATGCTGTCAACAAAGCCTCCCAGGAATGTGTGTTAGTGTTGCAGTGTCAGTTCTAGAAATTATATTATAATATGTGGGGCTCCGGGCAACCATGTGGTCTGTTGGGGACATTAACTAACTCTGCCATGTTTGGTTCCAAGGACGTTTCCCCCTGCTCCTACAAGTCCCCCCCACAATGTTAGAAGCAGGAAAAATTTTTCCCTCACAATACATATATATATATATTTTTTTAAATAGCAATACTTTTATTTTATTTACTTTTTTAAAAATCTAGTTGCCAGATTTGTTGAGGGACTTTCATTTTGAAAAGGCTGCTGGAATGTGAAGCACTTCCTCCGCACCTACTGACTGTTTGTTCTCCCTCTGGCAGCGTGTGAATGATAAAAAGCACAGTGTGCAGCAGCACCATCATCATTACTCACCGCACCAGGGAAAATAATTGTTGTTGGCAACAACAAAGTTTATGTAAAAAGTACATGAATGGGAATAAACTTTGATATGTTAGAATGAGCGTGAGCAACAATAAGCTTTCTCCATGGCTAGTAGCTACTTGGCTTTATAATCCATGTTTAGACATTTTTCATCTATATTACTAGGGAACACTGGGTAGTTCTGGCTGTGTGAAAAACTGATAGTGAAAGTTTTGAAGCCAAGAATACTTGCTAGCTACAGAATTACTTGCACAATAACTGTCTTAGTCTTCATCATAGGGTCAGCAAGTTAGCAAAGGAGTGCAAAGAAAAGTAAGTAAGTTTCTTGGCAAGTGCCGCACACAAACACTGGCAAATTAGCTGGCAACTTTCAGTGCTTTCAGCTTAATGGCTTAGTGATTAATGGTCATGAAGGTGTGTTCCATGTGTTAAGACTTTGTTTGGTGCTATCATGATCATGGCAGAAGACAGACAGGCAGAGAGAGAGGCCACAAACCAACAGGTACGAAAGCGAGAAGTGCCTCCTCAAGCTCATAGACTGATGATCTGTCATAGTGTGAATGAACCTGAATTATCGTATATGATCTCTGATTAAATGATAGCAGCTTACATTTTGAGGGTGTATTGCATGTGTTAACTTAATGCAAGTGCCCCTCTGCAAGCCCCCCCCCCCCCCCACAGATTTGTACATCTGTCCATTTTTAAGTTAATACTTGTCAGTACCCTTTTCTCAAAGGTCATTTAAATACGTTTCTTTTTTTTAAAGTCCGGGGCATGCCTCCAGACCCCCGTAGCAAAATGTGTGTCCCCCAATGTCAGAGTCGCTCCTACCTCCCTGCTTGATTCAATGTGGGGAGGGCTGTCTGAAACTCAAAGACAGATCCTTGAAAGAGGCAGAATGAATGGTGTAACAAAATGAAAGTCGATCGATAAGCAACAGAAAGGGAATGAGTGTTCTCCGGATGCTAGAGAGAGGTCTGTTCTGCCCCTGACACTTTGTGTTCCCCCACTCTCCTGGATCGTTACCAAGTCTGTTTTGATTACACCACTCAATGAAACATCTCTCTATGCAACACATTTTCTCTCTATCTCGCTCTGCACACATACACTCTCCCTCGTTCTGTCACTTTCACTCTCATAAAATGTGCCACACAAACACTGTCACACATTAGCAGGGCCTTGCACAGAATTTATTTTAACCTTTATTTAACTTGGCAAGTCAGTTAAGAACAAATTCTTATTTTCAATGACGGCCTAGGAACAGTGGGTTAACTGCCTGTTCAGGGGCAGAACAACAGATTTGTACCTTGTCAACTCGGGGATTTGAACTTGCAACCTTTCGGTTATTAGTCCAACACTCATGCACATGCCCCAACACTTAAAAAAAAAAAAGAGCACCGCCCCCCAAAAAAATCATGCAACAAGGGTCACAGACTCGTTGAATAATTATTACAAGAGGAGAACGCACAATCTGATGAGTAAAGTATTATGGAAAGAAAAGCCAACAATTCCAGTCAAAATAGAATATTGTAATACATACTGTAGCCTACCATTACTATATCCAAACAAACTCCATGTGTTGCCATTATCATCTATCCCAACATTTTGACCCCCAAAAAAACTTGCCACCCCAGCGCACCCACAAACATGCGGGCACAATTGCTGCGCAAATGTAGTCTGTCATTACAGCCATAAAGGATTATGCACTTTCAAAACACCAGATCGTTTATTTCTGTAGCCTGTGTTTTACACCTGCATTTGGAGGTGAATTAATTCATGTTAGCAGCCCATATCAACTAGGGATATATCATGTCACTTCTCTGGAGTACAGAGCAAGCAAAATAATGAGCTTACTTGTAGAGTTGGTTGCAGGATCAGATGGAAAGTATGCACCGAGCTACGGAGGGCAGCCTGCCTGCAGAGTGCTCGTTGCCAGCCTGGTAACCCTGTTCTTCCTCACAAATATCGTAATACATTTGCCCCTAAATTGTTACATCTTCATCCCATAATATTGAAGGCAATGTTAAAGCTGCTTATCTTTAGACATAGGCCTATGGCTACTGACTATCTGAAATATGAAAATGATCAATCAAATCGCCAGGTAGCCATATTGTTCTGGAAAATATGAGTCAGTAGTAGATTGCTAGTGTATTTTATATGGATGATAAATGTAGGCTTCCTCTGTTTTTGCCAGGCAAAATTGGAGGAAATGAAACAAGTTATTTCTGGTCATTAATCAAGACTTGCAACTTTTTGGTTCTGAAGCATAGATGAGAATTTTATGACTTGCCATATGGGTTCAGAACAATGACAAAACAATAATACAAATCAATTGGGGTGGGGGGGGATTATACCTCCACTGAAATGGGCACTTTGGAGACTGGAAGGGGAATGTGCTCTGCACAGGTAGAGCCCCATCTGTGAACGTGCCTGAACACAGTGACACTGAGGGTGTTCTATTAACCTGAGCTGTGGTGCACCGGTCTATGGCCCGTGAAGTGAACAGGCAAAAGCAGTGAGGGAAGAGGGCCCTTCTGAAATGTAACAGTAATCTGCACCGCTCTGTAGTTTTATAGCACACCGTAAAGGGGTTAGTTACCCTTACCTTAAAAAAACACATGATTTCACATGTAAAATGTCCACGTTTTGTACGTGTAACATTTTATTTCACGTTAAATAATGTGAAACCATGTGGTTTTGGAACACTTCACATCTGATGATTTTTCACATGAAGTTACACGTGGCAATTTTTCCTGATAACATTTCACAGGTGATGCCCTACAAAAAAAATAATACTTAAGATGTCCCCGGAATGTCACGCAGTCAGTGTTTTCAACTTACATATTTGACACATGATTACATTGTGTATGTTCATTTATACAGTCATTATTATTCAACATGTTCTCACCTGGGATTTGAACTCACAACCTCTTGGTTCAATGGCATTACAATCTTCCTTCTATGCCACCATGTCTGTTTCAGTAACTCATTTCACCTCCATTTCTACACTTTGGACCACTAGAAAAACAGTTATATTTATCATAGTGATTCAGGAGTAACATTAAAACAGAATACCAACCAACATTAGACAATTATACAGAAAATCCTCAAATTGCTGAAATAAGTACATTAAATCAATGATGAGAGAATAGTCAGTTTAACTGAAATACCAGTGCAGATGGCACTCTTTTGTGCATAGATGAATTATAGATCATTCATCTGTATGGGGCTTCTGAGAATGCTACAGACTTCATGGCACAGCAGAAAGATCAGTGTTTCCCAAATCCAGCGGTTGTGAGTTCAAATCCCAAGTGGGGTCATATTGAAAGTCATCACTAAGTGATCATGTCAAATGTAATCATACTGATTAAAGATGTTTACACTATTTTAACTGTACAGCATACCACTTACCTTGAAAAAAAAACAACTAAACCATTTATTTACTTGCCTGACAATTTTTTTAAAGTGTAGTGTCACGTGGAAAATCACATTTATCACATGTGAAATACCTTTGCTGTTTTTACACGTTGAGCTGAAAACAAAAAAGACACACGTGAAAACAAAAGACACGCGAGGTCAGTTATTCACATGTGAAAATCGAATTTGCAGTGTTACATGTGAAAAACGTTTAAATGCCGTCACGTGTAGTTTCTCTATGGTATTACAACTTTAAATGTAGCATCCCAATTTCGTCACATTACATGAGATTATGTTTTCACGTGTTTAGTTATGTTATCACATGTTGCTTTTAAATGTCGTCACATTGTCACATAAGATCACGTGAAATTCATGTGGTACTTGAATTTGACAACAGCTTCCAGGAAACTCGTGGCAAGTAAAATTCTGTGATTTATATTACAGTACACCTATTGTAATATAAATACGGTATAAAAGCAAGTACTGTGTAATGACAGTACAATACCGTAAAATGTACTGTATTATACTGTAAAAAAGTCAACGCAACCATTATCGGGATGAATGGATGAAATTCATTGAGGGGTGGGGATTTGTATTTCAGAGTATTTTACTGTAATTAAAAGGGATTGGTGCAAGCAGGTTGGATGCTAGGTGTTTACACATTACAGTATATTAATGAATATTTGGTGTTTGATATCACTTGCACTTCCAGAGGCCTTAAAGGCTTCCAAACTGGCAGCGATTACTGGGCAAAACAGACCAAAAGGACAAGGCAAAATGCTCAACCATTTAAGGTTTACGGCTTGCTGCCCCCTATTCAGAATTGATAGAGCATTCGCACTCACAGGTGCAACAAATACAGCCTCTTATAAGGCACGCCTCAAAATATGTTAAATACCATGCACCCACTAGCGGTCAAAAGGTTATTGGTGCTCCAAAGATACAGTACTGTATCTTGTGGCGTGGAATTACAGTACCAACTCGAATACAGCAATTCTCTCCCCACCCACAACATTTTCCCACAATGCACTATAATTTACAGTATGTTGCATTAAAACATTCCAGAGTATTTTTCTGTCGATAATACCCCAAATTGCTGTATAATTTACAGTTCTCAGTTACAGCGGACATATGTTAGAATTTTCAAACATGTTTTCATTGGGAAGACAGATAAAGTGTTTTATCAAAAGCAATCACTTTTGCATGTGAAAAAAATAGAATCTTACACTCTTAGAAAAAAAGTTACTATCTGAACCTAAAAGGTTTCTTAGGCTGTCCCCATAAGACAGGGGGTAGGCAACTAGAATCAGCCGCGAGACATTTTTTGTTAGAGTGGATGGTCGGGTGGACGGAACATAATTATAATCATTTATACACTGCAAATTGACCACAACTAAGCCCCAAAAAGATTGTATATGAAAATAACAATTTCATACCTTGATTACATTGAGACACGATCCCTTATCTTATCTTCTCTTTTTTTTAATTATTAATGGAGATACTTGGGAACAGATGTCTAAATTAAACTTTTTTTTCTTCTGCATTCCTAGTGATTTTACTTTTTTTTTTGCTGAATAAAAAAAAAACTTTGGGGGGACCAAAAGAAATCACGGGCCTGTTGAAGACCTCTGCCATAGGAGAACCTTTGTTGGTTCTAGGTAGAACCCCTTTGGTTCCAACAAGAACTGTTTTGGGTTCCATGTAGAACTAGGCTACAGTTCCCAAAACATTTTAATCACTTTTCACCCGGTGCAAACAGATAATTGAATCCCCTCATTGGTCAACAGTCACACCATGTGACCATAGTCACACCTCACACCCCATGTGACCATTTACCTTTTGTCCTTCACCACCAGCAGTTACCATACCCGGTCTGCTAGGTGGTTACTACTTAAAGTCCCCAGGACATTCACAGTATCATGCAAGACTGCCTTCTCTTCTTGTGCACCAGAGGCATGGAATATTCTACAATCCACACTTCATCTGTATATGTTAAGTGCCACTGAATTAATGTAAAATATTGATCGGAGACTGTTACTGAGGATTGTACATGTTTTAGGCTGGATCATGTTGTTGTGTGTTTTAATTATGCAATGTATTGATTGTTGCTGCCTTCTTGGCCAGGTCTCCCTTGAAAAAACAAGACTTTGGCTCTCAATGGGATTTTCCTGGTTATTTTTAAAAAATTGAATTTGAATTTCCCCCCACCAAAGCTGTAATGGTATTTTAGGACATAAAGGCAAACTGTGTGGATTTTAAAATGGGAAACAACACCAACTCAACTTTGAAGTAGACCTGACCAAATAGGTTGATTTGTTTCAACAAGGATGAATAATAACATAGTTCTAATTCAAATTCCTCAGAGCCCATTGGATAATTTCTCTTCGGATCCCTCAAATCAGTTACAGCTGCAGTGCCTGTGGGGCACATAGCAGCTGTGAATCAAATTTAAAGAATATACACTTCTTCAACATTCAATATGAAGTATGGCTGCAGCAGGTATCCACTAATCAGCCCCTGACAGATTATGTCCTTTGGTTTTAACATCCATTCAACTATTTACCAGCAACCAGGTTTCATCTCTTACCTTGAACAATGGAGAAAGACAAAAAGGCAAACAGCAGCACTCCAATGGAAACACATACACGCTCTGTGGTCATCTTTATAAAGAAAGTCCTGTATGGCAGATTGAATGATACAGTTCAGTAGTTGAACGAATGCAGAGCCTTACTAAATAAAAATGATACAGAAGGACGTGACTATATAGCATAGAACCAAAAACAATAACACGGCCAATATTGTAATTCAGAGGTCTACTACATAACCTAAAATGAGTCAATAGCAACACGTGCGAAACAAGACAACTAAGACCTACCTAAGAATGCGCTGAGAACTGTTCAAATATCTCAAATTTACAATTATTCAATTACGGTTTACATTATGTGCAATAACTTCGTTATGCCTATCTCAATTATTTGAAATCTTCATGGGTTGTGCGCATCGTCCTGGTACTATAAAAAAAAACCTACTCAACCGCAGGCGGATTACACAAACACATGTATTTGAAGTGAGAGAGAACATAGCGATAATGACGTTAGTAGTCAAAATACATTTACTTCTGTTTCTTGGTAATATTTTTCGAACTTGAAGCGCTGCGATGGATAACGCGTCTAGACCCGAAATGCATCCGTATAAACCCCAATTTGAAACATAAAGTTACATCTTCCGTCGCTGCTGAGCACACCGAGGTTTGCAGCACGAATTTAACTGACGCGTTTTAGCTGGTTCTCCTCAAAGTGACTCTGCTTACGACTGAAATAGATTGTCTACTTAAGATAATACCACCAAATGACGGGATTTAAAAATAAATAAAAATCAGATAATCAAAATCATGTAGCCAACTGTAATGCGCGTTATTTGTGCATTATCATTCCCATACAATGATCAATGTTTGTTTGCATAACAAAACAAATGTAATGCTGTTATCACTTGCCGTAAATGGAGTAACTGTAGAATGAAGCATGTCCACACACGAAGAGATGAAAGAAAGAAGGACAAATAAGTGGCAGAGGGCAAGAGAAGAAGCTGAGCCAGAGAAGATGAGAAAGACCAATTGTACAACTTGAAGAAACAGTAGATATTCCAACTGAAAATTTGGAGGAACAGAGGGGCATTAAATGTAACATTTACATTTAAGTCATTTAGCAGACGCTCTTATAAGAGCGACTTACAAATTGGTGCATTCACCTTATGACATCCAGTGGAACAGCCACTTTACAATAGTGCATCTAAATATTTTAAGGGGGGGGGGGGTAGAAGGATTACTTTATCCTATCCTAGGTATTCCTTAAAGAGGTGGGGTTTCAGGTGTCTCCGGAAGGTGGTGATTGACTCCGCTGTCCTGGCGTCGTGAGGGAGTTTGTTCCACCATTGAGGGGCCAGAGCAGCGAACAGTTTTGACTGGGCTGAGCGGGAACTGTACTTCCTCAGTGGTAGGGAGGCGAGCAGGCCAGAGGTGGATGAACGCAGTGCCCTTGTTTCCACTATAATATAATAATAATATAGTATATGCCATTTAGCAGACGCTTTTATCCAAAGCGACTTACAGTCATCATGCAAATGACCACATTAAAGCTATTTACTAGAAACATTAGATTATCTGTTAGTGTAGCATATGTAACGAGGCCACTTAAAGTGAGAGCTCAGATACATTGCAAAAGCGTTTAGTTGTTGTGGCCTTTCATTTTAGGCAGACTGTCAAGCAGTCAATCCATATGTACATGATGTTCTCAAGACTGTGCATAGCAAAGTATAGTACAATGAATTCCCTATAGGATATTTCCTGATGAACAGAACCTAGACAGAGCCTACAAAATGTGTATTTTGCCAGCCATTGGATCTTACAGAATTGCAAGCTAACCTAACCTACAGTAATTGGTTTGGATGAGTGGGTATTCACTGGATTTGAAAACGTAAGTGAACTGTATAAAATTGTCAGCACCTTCAAGTCAGTTCTAATTTCAGACTAATTCCCCAAGAGACCACATTGGTCAAAAGTGCTTTGAATTTGATGCCTATATTTTTGTCTGACGTTAACATTGGGAGCTCTTAGTGAAAGGACAATCCTGTCCATCATACTCCAACACTTTTTTTCACCAGAAACATGTCTATGGCTTGGTATTTTCCAGAGGATTGGGTTTGATCTGTACTTCTCCCTCCCATTTCCCCATATCTCAGTACAGCACAGGAGATTGGAAGCACCTTAATTGGGGGTAATGGGTGGAGCAGAATCGATTCAAATACATGGTTTATAGGTATTTGATGCAATTCCATTTGTGCCAGCAAAGTTTGGTAAGATTTAGATACCAAATGTGCGTACTGGCAATCCTTGATTATGGCAAACACATTTTGAAGGGAAATAAATGGGCAGAATTAATATATTTGTTTTATTCAAAAGAAAAAACTAGTGGCACCCAGGAAAAGAGTTGCATTTTTTGGGGTGGTGACAATGGTTTCTGTGAGGATTACAGTTTAACCCTGGGGTGCATTTAACCCCAAGCCACCCTATTCTTTCTTCCCTGTAAGGTCTGCCTTCTTCGCCCTCAGCATTTGGCTGAGGCACATCTAACGCCATGCTTAATACAGTATTACAATTCTGACTGGGCAAATCACAGCAATAAACTTTTCAGTTTGTGCTAATGTACATAAAACCAGGATTTGGCCATGGGCTTTTGAATTGACCTTCAACTTAGAGACAAAAATGGAAATGAGGCAGCTGTTATTTGTTCAGAATCTTATAGTTGAATATTTGATACTATTCAACCTGTTTCATCCGATGAACTCATGAATTTAGAGTTGAATATGGCAGAATGGATCATCGATTTCCTGATGAACAGAACCCAGACAGAGCCTACAAGGCTGAACAGCCTGTCTGGTCCCTACAATCCCCTAATCAGTGCAGGTTGTTCAACCCTTCTCTATATCGTGGACATAAATTATTACCACAGCAATTCTTGGTACAGTGGTACACCGTCTGACCTACATCATTGAATAAATCAACTCGTCTCCACTTATGGGTTATAATCCACATCGCTGCCTGCCAATCCAAACGTTCTACTTGCCAATCAAACTTCAATACAAGTTGACAGATTAATAGCCTAGGTGTCGGCCCATTTCTGATTTGCCCACCTTGTCCTGTCTTTCCAAACAGCCAAAACTTTTCTTGCAGAAGTCTATGAATAATCGAGTTGCGCTGCTCACCGAGTCAGACAAATTCCCTAAAAGGAGGGAGTGGTCTTTATTTGAACACTTGCTCACCCACAGAACAGCAAAAGAACATAGAAACGTATAAATATTTCCACTAAAAAATAAGTGTATATCAATATCGCCCCAACAGAGGAATAACAGATTCTGTGGTCATGCGTTCATAATTATATTTTCCTAGTGGACAAACAGTGGGGTGGGACTGAGTGGAGGGGGAGGGTCCTCTGTCTCACCAGTCTCCTCACGGACGACTAGAGAAAGTCAGCAGCAGAGTAGGGCGTTTGGGGCTGGCTTTCAGGATGCTCTTGGTCTTCTTCTTGTTGCTGTTGGTAAGAGAGGCCACTGGGGACTTCAGCACTCCAAACAGGGGTTTCTGCTGGGGGTCAAATGGCACTCTGGACCACCCTTCTGGACTCACCAGCAGGCTGTGATCGGTCTTCCTGAATTCTGGGAATCATAAATGGGCAAAAACAAATAGGAAAGTCTCCTCAAAACTATGGAACTTTGAACTGTAAATAAATGAGGACACAGAAGCTAGATTATCAATGAAATTTGATGTGATTTGGAACACGGGACAACAAAGTATATACATTGGAAAATAGAGGTCTTGTCCGTTGTATGAGTAAATAAGGTGCTATCCGGTCCCCTCATACCTGCAGCTTTGTTTTTATGAAGTCCAAAGGTAACCTTCTTGGATTCAGATTTTGGAGTCTGACACTTCTGTGAAAGAAAATGATGAAAAGGGACGACACATTTGTGAACAGATGTTAACAAGGACAGATGGTGATGAAGTAACTTGATGTAATAATAGGCATCTTCTGTGTTGAACCAGTGTTTAGTACCTTCTTGCTGGACAACGATGTGCTGGGGCTTCCCTTTGCTCTCTTGAAGAAGATGGGTGTAGGGATGGTGGCATGGTGCTGGAAACGTAATGAAGTCAGACTCCTCCCCTCCCTTAGCCTTCTTGGGCATCATCCTTTTTGTTTTCTTGGCGTTCACCGGCGTAGACGGCTCTTCGCTGTCCTGAGGAGAGGATGAAACAAAAAGCAATTTAAGTAAAGTCAAATGTATAAACAAGAAACCTGTTCAATGGCTACAAGCATATAGCTAACGAGGTCAGATCTGCTACACTTAAGCTAACTAAAATGTTATGCGTTTAGGAACGAACTTTCAAACATGTGCATATTTGATTGAGGGAGACATCCATCAAATGTGGCAGGCTGATTCAACCTGGGCCTAGGAAGTGAAGTCAAATGTGAACTTAAAACTCACGTTGACTCTAGCAGCCTCTGTCTCAGCCTCCAGCTCCTCAGCCTCCAGCTCCTCAGCCTCGACCTCTATCACTACCGGGAACTTTCGCTTCTACACGGGAGTCTCCAGGTCAACCTTTGTGGGCAGCTCCTCTGCAATGCTCTCCTCCACTGCCCTGGTGTCTGGCGCCTGCTCCTCAGATACCGGCGCTGCCTCCTTTTTCTTCTTGAGCGGAGTTGGTGTGGAAACCTCTACAAGCTCCGCCTCAGCGTCTACAAGTGTGCGGTTGGAGTCTGCTGCAGTCTTTGTTTTACCCTCGGCCTCTGCCTTTTTCAGGGCAGTGGTGGCCATGTGGACGTCAGCTGGAGGCTCCTCAGCTGGAATGGTTTAGGGCCTGCTGGTGTCGTGTCTACCGGTGCCGAGTCTGTTTCAGCGACCTCTTCCTTTGTGCTCTCAACACTCCTTTCAGCCTTCTTCCTCCTAGTCTTCTTTAGTGGGGTGGTCATGATCTCTTCTACAGCATCTGGCTTCGTCTCAACCTCCTCTACAGTTGTCTGTTCCTCAGGGTCCTGCTTGGTGCTCTTCCTTCTGCCCTTCCTCTTGGTTGTGCTAGTCGTAGCAGTCTCAGAGGCACTCTCTGGCTCTGTAGCCCTCTCTGCAGCCTCTCCGTCCTGGGTAGCTGTAGCAGGCTGGTCTTCTGTCTCCGTGGCTTTCACACTAGCCTCTGGCACATCTGTATTAGTTTCTGGTTCTGCTACCGCTTCCTCCTGTACAGGCGTTTTAGACTTCTTGATCTTTTCTTCTTAGGACGACGTGCTGTCTGGTAACGGTGTCTCGGATTGGGTCTTCTGTTCCATCTCCATGACAGATGATAGGCTCCCCACCACTACATCCTGTGGAGTTTCTGATTGGACCTCCGTCTCCACGGCAGTTACCTCTGTGGGAGTATCAGTGACCTTCATAGGAGAGGTGTCCTCCTCCAGGACAGCATCTTGCTTCTCCCCAACATCGGTGCGCTCGGCTGGGTTAGAGGTTCTCTTTACCCCCGCCTCTCCAGCCTCTAGAGAGTCTATTGGGGCAGAGAGCACAGTCTTTGCTTCTGTAGGTGCTGCCTTCTTAGCGTCTGTCGTTTCACTCTTTGTTGTAGGAGGAGTTGTGTCCGCCTCAGCCTTCACTTCCGACTCCTCCGCCACACTGTTTTGCTCGTCACTCTTCACTTCTCCCATGCTCCTCTTCTTCCTCGTGGTGATGTCCCCGGGTGTCTTTGCTGGCTCTCTTGTCCGATGCTGCACGCTGGTCTGACTTCCCTGGTTTTGAGTCGTTTTTCTTGCCTGAAGTAGAAAATATGGAGATACATCATTGCTAAGAACTACACTGAACAAAAATATGAACACAAAATGTAAAGTGTTGGTCCCATGTTTCATGAGCTGAAATAAAATAACCCAGAAATATTCCATAAGCACAAAGTCCTTACTTCGCTCAGATTTTGTGCACAAATGTGTTTACATCCCTGTTAGTGAGCATTTCTTCTTTGCCAAGAGAATACATCCACCTGACAGGTGCGGCATATCAGTAACCTGATTAAACAGCATGATCATTACACAGGTGCATCTTGTGCTGGGACAATAAAAAGACACTAAAATGTGCAGTTTTGTCACACAACGCCACAGATGTCTCAAATTGATGGAGCATGCAAATGGCATGCTGACAGCAGGAATCTCCACCAAAGCGGTTGTCAGATAATTGAATGTTCATTTCTTTACCATAAGCCACCTCCCAATATAATTGAGGTACGTGTAACCACGCCAGCCCAGGACATCCACATTCAGCTTCTTTACCTGCAGGATTGTCTGAGAGCAGCCATCTGGACAGCTGATGAAACTGAGGAGTATTTAGGTCTGTAATAAAGCCCTTTTGTGGGGAAAAACTCATTCTGACTGGCCGGGCCTGGCTCCCCTGTGGGTGGGCCTGGCTCCAAGTGGGTGGGCTTATCCCAGGCCCACCCATGGCTGCACCCCTGCCCAGTCATGTGAAACCCATAGATTAGGGCCTAATTTATTTATTTCAATTGACTGAATTCCATATATGAACTGTAACTCAGTAAAGTCGTTGAAATTGTTGCGTTCATATTTATGTTCAGTGTACATTCAACACTGAAAAAATGTATAAATAAACAAAAAGACACTTAATATCTATGGCAATCACGGTAACAAAGACTTAAGGTGAAAGGTTAGTGTATAAATAGTGAGTTTGATGTACCTTTACGTTTCTTGGCTGGTGAGCTCTCTTCCTCCTCTAGGGCTCTTCCCCTCTTCATCCTCTTTCTGCTGCCAAACATTTCATCGTCATTCGTTGACACTTCCTCTGGGTACTCGTCCTGTGGGAAGACTCCTGAGAGAGCAAGAGGAAGACAAAAGGAAAAGAGCGACATCACTGAGATCCCGGAGACTGCAGGGGAACAAAACCGAAAAAATAAGAATGCTTTTGTGTGCTTTTACTTACGTCTTGATGACTTTGTAGAGTCTCTGTCTGTCGTGGCTGGGGGTGTTGCTACGGCTGGCTAGTCCAAACAGCCTGTCCGCCAGGGCAGAGTAGTCAAACTGAAGAACAGGTCCAATCCCCCAACCATCTGGTATCTCAGACTCCGAATCGCTCTCCAGATGGAGCATTTCATCTTCTTCATTCGCCAGACTATATTCATCATCTGCCTCAGATGATACGGTGCCTAAAACCACAAAGGGAGGAGAGGACCAGTCTTAAAATATTGAATACCTGGACATTTTTAATTAGAGGCCTTGTATCATTAATAAGACAATTCCATATAATGCAATGTAGACTTGTGGAAGTCAAGCTAATTTCTCTACCAGTTAGTCCTCAGAACTTCAATGCCTACAGTTGGTCTGCTTTCCAGAGGTTTTCATGGGGATTTCATAGCAGCTTATTTGCCCTTATGAGGCTCCTTTTTCTCTTCCTCCTCTTCTTCTTCTTCAGAAGCCTGTCCCGAGTCAGGCTCCTCAGACCCTCCACCTGTAGCATTCACCTCCTTCAGCAGGTCTTCAATGACGAAGGGAGCCTGGTCCACAATGGCACTGAAGATGCTGCCGCAGATAGCCTTGAGCAGGATCCGACTGGGACAAAGGAAACAAGGGGAGGAGAAAAAGAGAAGGGGAATGCGCAGAGTGAGTTAAAACAACAGTCAAAGGGTGATGGTCATTCATTTGAAAAGGGTCATAGATAAAGACAGTGGTATTACTCAAGGGGCTGTTGTCACCCCTCGCACAAAAGTTCCCTGTAACACTCACTCTTTGGTTTTGGATGCTGTTTTGCAGAACGGGTCGATAAACGTCAGGTTCTGAGCCGTAGTGAGCTGCAATCACAACAAAAGCGCTAAATCATTTAACTGTGGTGGAACCAATATCAGCATGAAACTTAGCTCACACACACAATATGAATTCCTAAAAACCAACAAACCCTAACCATTATGACAGCCATATCATTATCATACTTTAGTAATACCACATCTCTACCTTCATAAGCTGATTTATTACATCACAATTACATTACTAATTGTAGCAGCAAAACTAAATCTCGATCAGCACTTACAGTAACCATGGGTTATACCTCAGCTGAGCCAACTGCAGTCAGCTCAGTCATGTAGAGGTCCAGTATGTGAAACTGCAACCCACAAGGGGCTCCGCTGGCGCTGTGGAGGACCTGAGCAGTCAGGAGCTCCAGTCAGGAGCTCCAGAAACCTGGTCACCACACTGAAAGACAAAACAAGTTATTTGAACATCACAGGAAGGATGCACGCAAAAAGGCTTAAAGGGACATTACAGTTCAAAATCATAGTTTATCAGGTGTTTAGGGTCAAAGAATCACCCACCTGGTCTCCCATTCTTTCATCTTCATTATTTCAAAAGAGTTCCTGAACACGAAAAGAACCAGCTGTCACAGAGAAAGAAAGAGAAGGTAAGGATGTAATTTCTTCATGTCTAAATTATTTTTACAGTTTATTCTCCAGCTATATGTGATGATTTATTGGGTAAAGAAAAGCTGCTAACATTTTGATGAAAATACTGACCTGGAAAAACGTATTGAAAGACAAAACAAGAAAATGTTTTATTGTTCCTGCCTTTAGTATGGCACTGCTGGAGGGGGGTAGTGTTGTGAATGCAGATATACCCCTTTTATGTCCCGCCTACCATGTGGGGTGATTGGCAATAGTGTTGGCCAATCATCAGTCAGTGCCACATTCATGTTCTGTGTAACTGTCATTTCGGGGGAATTGACATGCTGTATGGCCCTGGCATAGAATCCAGATTGTGCTGTGCTGGACCTAGTCAGTCCTAAAAGTGTGTGTTGTTTGTGTACAATAAACATCATGAGCATTAGCTAACATTAGCTCACACTCAGTGAAGCTCTCAAACCACAACAATAATTTCCTGAAGGGAGGGCCATCCATTTTCATTTCAGAGAGGTCCAAATTTATCCATGTAAACCCTTAACATAAATAACATTCACTCCATAACCCTAAAAAGATGTATCAATTTAACCTTTTGTTTTTTTGAAATATGAAAGACACGGTCCTTATGCCTCCAAAACCGTATGGCAAGCAATGCGTGATAATGTTCAGACCGAGCATCAGGGCTCTTAACAAGTTGGCAACTTTGTTGGTCGCATCGTTACTGGGCTTGTGCGACTTTTCTTTAATGTGTTCTACATCTTAAGACCTTTTACATAATTGTTTGCGCTAACGACAAGTTGACTATTGTATTGTTAAACCATGAAATTCCGATGGTTTAACAAGCAAAAACGAATCAAAGGGTTAGAAAACCTAGCAATACGAAGAGATGAGGCGCACAAGCTGCGTATCCCTTCCACCGTCATCTTAAAAGAGAAGGGCGTGGTCCAATTTCTCCGCAAGCCCGTTAGCATCACCGTTGATTTTCTGTGTCCTAACACTGATATATTTTCTTATCTTCTTGATGGGCTTCTCGGTAGATGCCGATCTCTGCTTCTTGTTGTATTGGCGCCATGTTCCCAAAAATTCAAGTGGGTACACATTTCTCCCTGCTTTCCGCACGCGTTTTCCCTCGTCGCAGAATGATGACTTCACACTTAAAATACATGGCCGCTATTCTGCATTTCGTCACTGGGCGGCAATGTTCACTCAACTTTGACTCGTCATTTCTACCCTGACAGAGTCCATGGAGGCAATTTATAATCACACCCAACCTTTTAATACTGAGAGAATTCCTCCGTGACATGCAAATCCCAGAACAGTAATAATGAGATAGACACTTAGGCTACTATAGTAACATCTTTATAATTGAAATAGACTGAACAAAAACATTAACGCAATTTCAAAGATTTTACTGAGTTACAGTTCATATGAGGAAATCAGTCAGTTGAAATCCATTAATAACTCACTGCCCTAATCTATGGAATTTACATGACAGGGAATACAGATATACATCTGTTGGTCACAGATACCTTTAAAAAATGGGCCGCACAATTATCTCTGGATCTCCTCATTGTATTTCTGTGCATTCAAATTGCCATAGATAAAATGCAATTGTGTTTGTTGCCTGTAGCTTACACCTGCCCAAACCATAACCCCACCGCCACCATGGGGAACTCTCTTCACAATGTTGACATCAGCAAGCCTCTTGTTCACACAACGCCATACACGTGGTCTGCGGTTATGAGGCAGGTTGGACATACTGCCAACTAAAACCACGTTGGAGACGTCTTATGGTGGAGAATTGAACATTCAATTATCTGGCAACAGCTCTGGTGGTGCTCTTTTGAGAACTGTGTTTTTCCCCAATTGTATTTAGCCTTATAGCATACTGCCGTCCACGCATTACTGTGTTTATAATGTGAAGAAATAGCCTAACAGTTTATTAACATTTTAAGCGAAACGTTCTGATCTGTTGCACCAGTCTCATTGCTTTTAAAACATTTTTATGTACAGTGGCTGTAATCATTTGGTATCTATCGTCCCACAATGGTCCCATACTCTGTTTGGAATAGGCTGTTTCTTTCTCGCACAGAACGACAAGCTGACCAATAGAATAGGTCAACTTTTCTACTATGGGGATAGCAGATTGACATAGGCTAGTGATTTTGCGGTTCTTACTCGTCTGGTTGGCTGACGAAAAGTTAATGTGTTCAGTTATTCCATTATCAATATGCGCCTTGGAATTCAATAAGGACGCGTGCCTTTGCATCCCTGATGTGTCTGTCTTACATTTACATTTACATTTAAGTCATTTAGCAGACGCTCTTATCCAGAGCGACTTACAAATTGGTGCATTCACCTTATGACATCCAGTGGAACAACCACTTTACAATAGTGCATCTAAATATTTTAAGGGGGGGTGAGAAGGATTACTTTATCCTATCCTAGGTATTCCTTAAAGAGGTGGGGTTTCAGGTGTCTCCGGAAGGTGGTGATTGACTCCGCTGTACTGGCGTCGTGAGGGAGTTTGTTCCACCATTGGGGAGCCAGAGCAGCGAACAGTTTTGACTGGGCTAAGCGGGAACTGTACTTCCTCAGTGGTAGGGAGGCGAGCAGGCCAGAGGTGGATGAACGCAGTGCCCTTATTTGGGTGTAGGGCCTGATCAGAGCCTGGAGGTACTGAGGTGCCGTTCCCCTCACAGCTCCGTAAGCAAGCACCATGGTCTTGTAGCGGATGCGAGCTTCAACTGGAAGCCAGTGGAGAGAGCGGAGGAGCGGGGTGACGTGAGAGAACTTGGGAAGGTTGAACACTAGACGGGCTGCGGCGTTCTGGATGAGTTGTAGGGGTTTAATGGCACAGGCAGGGAGCCCAGCCAACAGCGAGTTGCAGTAATCCAGACGGGAGATGACAAGTGCCTGGATTAGGACCTGCGCCGCTTCCTGTGTGAGGCAGGGTCGTACTCTGCGGATGTTGTAGAGCATGAACCTACAGGAACGGGCCACCGCCTTGATGTTAGTTGAGAACGACAGGGTGTTGTCCAGGATCACGCCAAGGTTCTTAGCGCTCTGGGAGGAGAACACAATGGAGTTGTCAACCGTGATGGCGAGATCATGGAACGGGCAGTCCTTCCCCGGGAGGAAGAGCAGCTCCGTCTTGCCGAAGTTCAGCTTGAGGTGGTGATCCGTCATCCACACTGATATGTCTGCCAGACATGCAGAGATGCGATTCGCCACCTGGTCATCAGAAGGGGGAAAGGAGAAGATTAATTGTGTGTCGTCTGCATAGCAATGATAGGAGAGACCATGTGAGGTTATGACAGAGCCAAGTGACTTGGTGTATAGCGAGAATAGGAGAGGGCCTAGAACAGAGCCCTGGGGACACCAGTGGTGAGAGCGCGTGGTGAGGAGACAGATTCTCGCCACGCCACCTGGTAGGAGCGACCTGTCAGGTAGGACGCAATCCAAGCGTGGGCCGCGCCGGAGATGCCCAACTCGGAGAGGGTGGAGAGGAGGATCTGATGGTTCACAGTATCGAAGGCAGCCGATAGGTCTAGAAGGATGAGAGCAGAGGAGAGAGAGTTAGCTTTAGCGGTGCGGAGCGCCTCCGTGATACAGAGAAGAGCAGTCTCAGTTGAATGACTAGTCTTGAAACCTGACTGATTTGGATCAAGAAGGTCATTCTGAGAGAGATAGCGGGAGAGCTGACCAAGGACGGCACGTTCAAGAGTTTTGGAGAGAAAAGAAAGAAGGGATACTGGTCTGTAGTTGTTGACATCGGAGGGATCGAGTGTAGGTTTTTTCAGAAGGGGTGCAACTCTCGCTCTCTTGAAGATGGAAGGGACGTAGCCAGCGGTCAGGGATAAGTTGATGAGCGAGGTGAGGTAAGGGAGAAGGTCTCCGGAAATGGTCTGGAGAAGAGAGGAGGGGATAGGGTCGAGCGGGCAGGTTGTTGGGCGGCCGGCCGTCACAAGACGCGAGATTTCATCTGGAGAGAGTCTTCACTTGTAGCCTACTTCAGAGCTGCAAGGCTTGTGAAAAGGACCAGATCAAGTGACCGGCATGGGCTAATAAGAATTTAAATATCTGAGACAGCCACGTGAGTGAGAGGTACTTTGGAGCACAGCGATTGGAATTAGAATTATTATATTCAGCACAACGGCCACATGGCATATGGATTTT